>NW_017732419.1:263909-269675 GCF_001890085.2 Hipposideros armiger | reverse complement strand
TTCGGATCCCACATGAGGGCCAGTGATGCTGCGCCCTCTACAGCTAAGATGGTGAACAACAGCTCGACCTGGAGCTGGGCTGCCGTGAGTTGCCGGCACCGGCATAGGCTGCAGTGGGGCTGGCCAGCAGCTGGCATGCACTTTCGTGAGCTGCTGTGAGCCACCGTGAGTAGCCGTCCAACAGCCAGCGAGCGACTGCCTCACCATGGAAGAGCACAATGATAATACCAACATAGGCCAGTGAAGCGACATCCTCCACAACTACACTGAAGAACAAAAGGACAGCAACTTATCTGTTCCTCTTCTCCGATTCCCCAGCGCTATTCCCCAATACAATCTTTAAAAAAAATAAAAATGTCCATGCTACCTAAAGCAATAAATAGATTCAATTCCATCTGTATCAAAATACCAATGTAATTTTTCACAGGACTAGAAGAAATTATCTTAAAATTTACATGGAACCACAAAAGACCCGGAATAACCACATCAATAATGAGAAAGAAGAACAAAATTGGAGGTGCCACGCTATTCAATATTAAATTATACTACAGGGCTATAGTCATCAGAACAGCATGATACTGGCATAAAAACAGACACACTGATCAAAGGAATAGCATAGATAGTCCAGAAATAAATCCACGCGTATATGGTTGTTTAATCTATGACAAAGGTTGAAGGAATATACAATCAAGTAATGACAGTCTATTTTAATAAGTGGCGTTGGGGAAACTGGACAGATACATGCAAAAAAGATTGAAACTGGACCACCTTCTTACACCTTATAGAAGAATAAACTCAAAATAGATTAAATATGTAAATGTAAGAACTGAAACCATAAAACTCCTAGAAGAAAACATAGGCAGTAAACTCTCTGACATTGCCCTTGGTAATATTTTTTTCTGATATGTGCCTTGGACAAGGGAAACAAGAAATAAACAAATGTGACTACATCAAGAGCTGGCCAAGTGGCTCAGTTGGTTAAGAGCTCGCTCAAGAGTGTGAGCTCTGAGCAACAGCGGTTCGAGTCCTGGCCCTAGCTGACCTGCCGCTGAGCTGCCAACAGGTGGCAGGATGACTCAGCTAAAAAAAAAAGAAAAAATGGGACTACATCAAAGCAAAAAACTTTTGCACAGCACAGGAAACCATCAACAAAATGAAAAGACATCCTACTGAATGGGAGAAAATGTTTGCTAAAGATACATCTGATAAGGGGTTAACATCCAAAATTCATAAAGAACTCATATAACTCAACATCAAAAATCCAAGAATCCAATTAAAAAATGGACAGAGGACTTGAATAGACATTTTTCCAAAGAGGACATATGCATGCCCAACAAATATATGAACAGATGCTCAACATCATAATCATCAGAGAAATGCAAATTAAAATCACAATGAGATATCACCTCCCACCTGTCAGAATGGCCATCATCAATAAATCAACAAACAACAAGTGTTAGTAAGGATGTGGGGGAAAATGAACCCTTGTGCACTGTTGGTGGGATTGCAAATGGGTGCAGCCACTATGGAAAACGGTTTGGAGGTTCCTCAAAAAAATTAAACATAAAACTACCTTATGTCCCAGCAATTCCACTTCTGGGTATTTATCCAAAGAAACCCCAAATGCTAATTGGAAAAGATATATGCACCCCTGTGTTCATTGCAGCATTATTTACAATAGCCAAGATATGGAAGCAACCCAAGTGCCCATCAATAGATGATTGAATAAAGAAGAGGTGGTACATATGAGGTCCTACAATTAAGTTCACAAACTTGTTGCAACGNCTGCAGCCCCTGTGGCAGTGGGTTGCCATGGGCTACCGTATGTAGCCAGCAGCCAGCGTGAGCGGCCAGCAGCCGCTGTGAGCAGCCATCCAGAAGCTGGCGACTGATCTGCCTCGCCCGGGAAGAGTGCAAATGATGGTGCCAACTTGGACCAGTGAAGCAACGTCCTCCACAACTAGACTGAAGAACAAAACGACAGTAACTTGTCTGTTTCCCTTCCCCCAATTCCCCAACACTGTTCCCATCCCCCCAATTTTCCAATAAAAATCTTAAAAAAATAAATAAATAAAATAAATAAATAAAAAACTGGGTAAGGAGGAGGGGGAGAGGAGAGGGTGGAAATGAAGAGAGGGGTCACAGATGATGCAACTATATCTGTAATATTTATATATTTTATATAATATTTATATATTATTAATATACATAGTTAATATATGATAATTTATCTGTTTATTTATTTGAAGGATTAGTACTGCATATAACACACTGTTAACATTTGTCAATTCTGAGTGGATAGTGAGAACAGGTGTCTAGTATATCACTTTTATGTGCTTCTCTAAATGTTTTTAAATTCTCAAAATTAAAAACAATGTAAGCAAAACATATTCTTAAGGAGTACAAAAATGTATTGATGTTGGATTCAGGATGGTGGAGTAGATAAATACTGCGCTTATCTCCCTTGATCACATTAAAATTACAACTAAATTATAGAACAATCAACCTGAAGAATGATCTGAAATCTAGCTGAACAGACATTTTATAACTAAGCATATAAAGAAGAAGCCACACTGAGACTAGTAAGAGGGGCAGAAACGGGGAACAGCCAGCCCCACACCTGCATGTGGTGGTTGAGAGTTGGGAGGGACATCTTGGTCACAGGTGTCCCCCATTCCAGAGGAGTGAGGGACCCAGCCCCATACTAGGACACGCAGTCCAGATCACCAGGGCTGGGAAGAAGAACTCTCACAACATCTGGCTGTAAAAAATGAGCGGGAAGGATGGAAGGCTGTGGGAAACCCAGATGTCCTCTTAAAGAGCCTGCACACAGACTCACTTGCTCGCAGGCATTCACACTGGGCTCCCGCAGAGGGACAGAGATTAAGGAGGTATCAGAGACATACAGGGAGAGACTGAGTTGTGTGGCTGCAGGGCAAGGACTTCAGGGACAGCCACAATTTTTGCTGTGTAGAATCCTCCTCCTTTGCAGCTGGAAGGTGGGCTCCATCTTTTCTGTACTGAGCCCTCCCTCACAGGAATCTGCATGGGCCTGGTGAGCTCTGCTTGCCTCATCTCAGTAACTCCCTGGGACCCCATCCTGCCCAACTCATGAAATGCTGAAGGTAATTTCTCAGTGAGCAGCCAGAACCGTCCACATTGTACTCTTTCTTGGAAAACTCTCAGGGGTCTACAGGCCCCAGGTGGGAGCAGTGTGCTCTGAGATTTTTGCTGAGTAGCTTCAGGCTTAGCACTGGCACCAAACCAGAATCTACATTAACATGGTAAACACCACTTGTCTTATTCTGGTGACTCCCAAAGACCCTACCTCACCCAACTAGTATACCACATGAGGCTCTATCAGTGGCGGAGCCTTAAGGGACCCAGCAGGCTGCAGCAGGCCTCTGGGTGCCCTGGGCTGTCTGTGGAGTTACCCCACTACCGGTACTGGTGGAAGTAGATCTACCTAATACACAAAAACAGACACAGAGGCAGCCAAAATGAGAAAACAAAGAAATAATTCTCAAATGAAAGAACAGGAGAAAACACCAGGGGGGAAAACCATGACATGAATTGGAGGCAAGCAACCTACCAGATATGGAGTTCAAAACAATGGTTATGAGAGTACTAAAGGAATTTAGTGAGAATTTCAATAAGGAGATAGCAAGCATACAAAAGGACATAAAAACTATTTTAAAAAGTCAAAAATAAAGAATAGAAAAACTGAACTGAAGCATGCACTGGAAGGAATCAACAGCAAACTAGATGAAGCAGAGGATTGAATCAGCAATTTGGAAGACAAGGTAGTATAAAACACCCAATCAGAACAGCAAAAAGAAAAAAGAATTTTTTAAAACAATGAGGATAGTTTAAGAGGCCTCTGGGAAAACATCAAGTATAACAATATTCACATCATAGAAAAGATCACCAGAAGGAGAATCAAGAAAGCAAGGGATTGATACCTATTTAAAGAAATAATGACTGGGGGCCGGCCGAGTGGCACCTTGGTTAAGTGCTGGCTTGGAATGCCAGAGGGCCCCAGTTCGGATCCCACATATGAAGGCCAGTGACACTGCCCTCTACAGCTCAGATGCTGAAAAACAGCTCAACCTGAAGCTGGGCTGCCATGAGTCACCAACGACGGCGTAGGCTGCAGATTCATCAAGAAGAAAAAGTGAGAGGACCCAGATAAATAAAATCAGAAATGAAAGAAGACAAGTGACAACTGACACCACAAAAATACAAAGGATTTTGAGAAAATATTATTGGATTGTCAGAAAAGTCATGACATATTTTTTCTATGTTTTTCGTTGCAAAAATGCATCATGACTTTTCCGACAACCCAATAGAAACATTATATGCCAACAAACTGGACACTCTGGAAGAAATCAATAAATCCCTAGAAATACACACTGTTCCAAGACTGAATCAAGAAGAAACTGAAAATCTGAACCAACAGATAACTACTAATGAAAGTGAATCAGTAATTAAACACACACACACACACACACACACACACACACACACACACACACACACACACCCCTCCCAACAAACAACAGTCCTGGACTGGATGGCTTCACAGGTAAATTTTACCAAACATTCACAGAAGAATTAACACCTATCCTTCTCAAACTATTTCAAAAAATTCAAGAGGAAGGAAAACTCCCAAGCTTATTTTACAAGGCAACCATTTCTCTGATTCCAAAACCACACAAAAACATTACAGAAAAAGAAAATTATAGGCTGCTATCCTTGATGAAAATAGATGCAAAAACCCTCAACAACAACAACAACAAAAAAACCCTCAACAAAATATTAGCAAACCAAATTCAGCAATATATTAAAAAATCATGCACCATGATCAAGAGGGATTTATCCCTGGGATGCAAGGTTGGTTGAATATACACAAATCAATTAACATGCTACACCACATAAACAAAATAAAAGATAAAAATCATACGATCATATCAATAGATGCAGCAAAAGTGTTTGACAAAATCCAGCATCCATTTATGATAAAAACTCTGGGCAAAGTGGAAATAGTAGGAACATGCCTCAACATAATTAAGCCTATATATGACAAATCCACAGCTAACATCATACTCAACAGGGAAAATCTAAAAGCATTCTCTTTAAGATCGGTGACAGGACAAGCATGCCCACTCTCATGACTTTTATTCAACATAGCATTGGAAATCCTAGTCACAGCCATCAGACAAAAAAATAAATAAAAGGCATCCAAATTGGAAAGGAAAAAGTAAAACTGTCATTATTAACACATGACATATACTGTATACACAGAACCTAAAATAGTGCACCAAAACATATTAGAACTGATAAATGAATTCAGTAAAGTAGCAGGATACAAAATTAATATTCAGAAGTCAGTTGCATTTTTACACACCAATAATTAACTGTCAGAAAGAGAAATTAAGAAAACAATCCCATTTTTAATTACATCAAAAAAACAAAACAAAATCTAAAACCTAGGAATAAATTTAACCAAGGTGGTAAAAGTCTGTACTCGGAAAACAATAAGACACTCAAGAGAGAAACTGAAGAAGATACAAATAAATGGAAGCATATACAGTGCTCACGGATAGGAAGAATTAACATTGTTAAAATGTCCATGCTGGGCCGGCTGAGTGGCATGTTGGTTAAGAGTTGTCTTGGGACGCCAGCTCTGAGCAGCAGGGCCCTGGTTCGGATCCCACATGAGGGCCAGTGATGCTGCGCCCTCTACAGCTAAGATGGTGAACAACA
>NW_017732419.1:254644-262124 GCF_001890085.2 Hipposideros armiger | reverse complement strand
GCTAACCTTTTTTGATATCAGAGGGATTATTCATTATGAATTTGTACCAACTGGACAAACAGTTAACCAAGTTTACTATTTGGAAGTGCTAAAAAGGCTGTGTGAAAAACTTAGATGACCTGAACTTTTTGCCAACAATTCATGGCTCTTGCGTCACGACAATGCACCAGTTCACACGGCACTCTCAGTGAGGGAGTTTTTAGCCAGTAAACAAATAACTGTATTGGAACACCCTCCCAACTCACCTGATCTGGCCCTGATGACTTCTTTCTTTACCCGAAAATAAAGGAAATATTGAAAGGAATATTTTGATGACATTCAGGACATCAAGGGTAATACAACAACAGCTGTGATGACCATTCCATAAAAAGAGTTCCAAAATTGCTTTGAAGGGTGGACTAGGCACTGGTGACAGTGCAAAGCTTCCCAAGGGGAGTACTTCAAAGTTGACTGTAGTGATATTCAGCAATGAGGTATGTAGCACTTTTTCTAGCATGAGTTCACGAACTTAATTGTCAGGCTTCGAATATACAATGTAATATTACTCAGCCATAAAAAAGAATGAAATCTTACTACTTGCAACAACATAAATGTTTCTGGAAAGTATTATGCTCAGTAAAATAAGTCAGACTGAGAAAGACAAAATATCATGTGATCTCACTTATATGGGGAATCTAAAAAACAAAATAAACAAACAAAACAGAAACAGACTTATAGGTACAGAGAACAAACTGATGGTTGCCAGAGGAGAGGGGGGTTGGAGAGTTGAGTGAAAAAGGTGAAGGGATTAAGAAGTACAAATTGGTAGTTACAAAATAGTCATGGGGATGTAAAGTACAGCATAGAAAATATAGTCAATAATGTTGCAACAACTATGTACAGTCCCAGGTGGGTATTAGACTAATCAGGGAATCACTCCATAAATTACATAAACATCTAACCACTATGCTGTATACCTGAAACTAATATAAAATAATATTGAATGTCAAGTGTAACTGAAGAAAAAAATTTAAGGTATTGATATTTTTATGATAATTAAATAATATACAGTATTTAAATTGACTTAAATGTTACTACTCTGACTTTCCCTGGAAATACTTCACCACATTGAAAAACAAAAAGTGAAGCAATCTGCTGCAAGTACCAAAAAATGACATTCTTTCTGTCATGGTCTGCTACCTGATGACATTTTTTGGTTTTCATATGAGCTGAGTTGTTTATATCTAAAATGAGCTGTTTTATGTTAGAATTTTATTCCTCAAAAATGAAATTACATGCCAGAGGAATTATACTTAAGCATAAATATCTTCATTGCAATTCATAAGTACTACTAATAATTTTGGAAAGAGGACTCAGTAATTGTTCTAGACTGCTGAAAGCTTAGTCAAACTTCATGGGCTATTTGTGTTTCTCTCTTAACGTGTTTATCTGCTCCTTTAAGCTTTGACAGTTCTACCAGTGTTGAATTATTTGCTGCTCCTGACTTTTTTAGGAGGAAATATAATCCATTTCTGCATTAAAAATAATAGCAAATATCGTATTTATTTGAAATTTATGTACCAGGCAATGTGACAAGTATTGTACACATACCATTTAAGCCTCAAAACAACCCTACAATAGGTAGGTACAATTAACAGTAATATGCCCATTTTATAGAGGAGGAAAATGAGTCTCAAAGGAGTTAAGTAACATGCCCAGTATCACACACCTACCTAGCAGTAAAATAGGGGTTTGAGCCCCTATTTTGTCTGATCCTGAAGCCCAAACTTACTGCTCTATGTCATCAAGAAGATATTTGCTATTGTGATTTTGTTGGTTTGTTTTTTAAATAATTGTAAACCTACAGAAAAGTTGCAAGAGCTCTTACATTCCCTTCACCCAGGTGTCTCTGTTGTTAATATTTTACCATACTTTCTCCATCATCCTCTCTCCATAACCTCTCCCTCAGCCACCCTGCTTACTTGGACACCAATAAGGTGACCAACTCATCCTGGTTTGGCCTGTGTGACAATACTCCCTCACTTTGCCCCCAGTTGCCTGGATGTGGGGTGTTGACGTTTCTACTTGGAGAAGGAAGATGGGAAGGGAAGCTTCTAGTTTTTTGTTAATTAATCAAATGGCCTGCAGTATGTCACAGGGCCTTAAAGGTACTAGAGCACTTAACTTCAGATCAAGGAAAAATTCACAAATGAGATGGTACCAGGTTTAGTAATATCATAAGAATAAGTGAAATTCTAGCAAACATTTTTACAATGATGATTAACATAATTACGGAGCACTTTGCAAGGTTCATATGTTCAATTATTCAAGTAGGAGTTTGTGTTTTATGTTGATAATAAACAGTAGTACCTGGTCTTTTTCTCTTCTTCCTTCTTCATGATACTTTAAAATATTTTCTCTTACATCCTCTCAGCTTTCTTGTTCTTTAGGTAATTTCTAATAAACTCTTCCCTTCTGAAATCTGGGCTTCCTCCACTGATTATACTGTATAGGAAACTAGAGTTACAATGAAAACAAAAAATGATTAGATACTATTATTATTATTATGCACCCTAATGATAGAGATATTTTCATAAAGTTCCTCTGAGAATCATATAAATAAAAATAAATTTAAATTAGTCCATTTCCCTATTTGTATAAAAGCAAATGCAATACAATTCAGTTATGAACAGATAATTTAAAACTTTATTTGGTAAGTATTTGGAGGGGAACTATGCCATCTTGTGGCCTTTTGGGGTGATGTCCATATCCACCAGACTAGAAGGGATCACCCTTTCTGATACTTCCCAGAATGGAAGAAAGTATGTGACATGAAGCTTGTGATTGTAAGTAATCTGCTTCTTTCTTTCTTTCTTTTTTTTTAAATTGGGGAATTGGGGGAGAGGAACAGTGTTAGGGAACTGGGGAAGAAGACCAGCCAAGTTGGTGTTCTTCAATCTTAGTTGTGGAGGGCGCCAGTAGCCATCTGGCTGCCCGTCAGCAGCTCATGGCCTCTAAGCTAAAGGTGCTGTGTTACAATTTTAGTTGCGGGTGGGCATAGCCACCATCCCATGTGGTAGTCGAACCTAGCACCCTTGTTGTTAAGAGCGTGCACTCTATGCACTGAGCCATCCGGGCAGCAGCTCAGCTCAAGTTGCTGAGTTCAGTTTTAGTTGCGGGCTGGTGTAGCCCACCATCGAACAGGCAGTCTTGTTGTTAGGAACATGTGTTCTCACCCGCTGAGCCATCCTGCCACCTGGTGGCAGCTCAGTGGCAGCTCAGTTCAGTCGCAGAGTCACCGGCCCATGTGGGAATCAAACCTGCGGCCCTGTTGCTCAGAGCTTGCGCTCTTAAGCTAATTCTTAACCAACTGAGCCACTTGGCTGGCTCCAATCTTTTTCTTATATAAGCTACCCTGCAACACCTAACTGAATCACATCTTCATAGGAGCTTCCAAAAACAGTTCTTTCAAGAGAAATAATAAGTGAATCTTGTAGCTATGAAACGTTACTTGCTTACACTTAAAATTAACTTTCTCTGTGGCCTTCCCTGACTTCTTCATCAGGTAGGCACCCTGTTATATGCTGCCATATCACTGTGCGTTCCTATCCTGGCATGTAACTTGCCTCCTTGCAGTTACTTACTTAACAGTCTAGACGCTAAGCCAGCGGTTCTCAACCTGTGGGTCACGACCCCTTTGGGGGTCGAACGACCCTTTCACAGGGGTCGCCTAAGACCATCGGAAAAAAAAAAGATATTTACATTATGATTCATAACAGTAGCAAAATTACAGTTATAGAGTAGCAACGAAAATAATTTTATGGTTGGGGGTCACCACAACATGAGGAACTGTATTAAGGGGTCGCGACATTAGGAAGGTTGAGAACCGCTGCTCTAAGCTTTTGTGGGGGACAGGGGAATCAGGGTAGTAGTCTTATTGTTAACTGGTATAGTCCCTAGTACATAACAGGCACCCAATAATTATTTGCTAACTAAATAAATTCTTTTATTGAACATATAGCACCTGCATTTCACATGCATGCAAATGCTTCCCTGTAAGCCAGATCTACAAACATTTACTCATCTCTCCTTTATCTGACCTACAGCATTACTAAACAGCTCCTAAGATACTTACGATTCACTCCTCTGTTCTAGGTTCTACAACCAGCAATGAACTTAAAACGCTTATAAGACAGCCCATGTCACAGACATCTGTCTTTGTACTACCCATAAATAATTCCTAGTTGAATGTATGACTGAATGTAGACCTTATTTGCCTAAAAAAAAGCAACAGGCATGTGGTGATTGCCACAATTGAGCCAGAACTGAGTCCCTGAGGTCTTTCCATTTTCACCTGGACAACCTCACACCACTTTCCTTTATAACTCTTTCTACACAGGCAGACAAATTTGGTCGGGGACTGAGCCTGACAGGTGCCTCCATTTCTAGATTTCCAGATTTCACAGGGAGAAGGTGCACAACCTTTCTTACTGGCTGGTGGCCTATCACTTTCATTTTGTCAGCTGGGCATATGAACAAGAAGACACGGGAAGTGTCATTTTAGTCGATCTTTTTGTTTTTACTTCCAAGTACTATACTTCTACACTAAAGTCTTCAAAGCATAAAAAGCCCTCTATATATAAATAAGACAATAATTCAAGGTATACTTTTAGAATTAGACCCCTGTACTTTACTGACATTCTCAGTATCTAGAAAAATATTGTGATATTAACATACCAACCAGGTCACCATGGGCCATATTCACTCTCTATTACTTCATGCTGTTGAAGAATCATCAGTGACTAAGGCAGGTATTCAGCTCTTAGCAAGCAGTTGACACCGTTCAATAATATAGCATAAGCTGAGTTTTCAAAGTCTTATCCAGACAATCTCAGAATTAGAATGAATGAAAATGTGGTAGCGAATAATGTGATTGCTTTAAATAATCTGTTTTCAGACCATATACACACACAAGCAGAGAACAGAGATATGTCAAGTGTGGTCCGCAGACTGGTATCAGGCCGCAACATGATCTGCATTGAGCTAAGTACTAGAATTGAAAGTACAGTTTGGAAATGTTTACAGCAATTTGTCATTCTCTTGACATCCAAGCGTATATGATCAGTGACCCCATCTAGCTGAGCACATGTAGGAGAATTTGGGTGCTAGGGAACTTGGGTGGTGAGTTGAACATGTAGTATGAGCTGTGAACTAGTCCTAACCAGTAGGACTACATATCATTGTGCGGTGGATAGGAAATTAAAACACACAAAAAATCTGATTCTTCACCACATGTGGTTCAAGAAGCACTGTTCTAGAACTTACATGAAAGGAATTCTCAGCCACATTTAAAGAGCTTGAAGTTCACTGCACCCAATAAACAATAAAATACATGGAGGACCTCTATGAAAGAGAAATAATCCAGTTTGTCATTTCAGCAACACCAAAACTAACACAATTCCCTCATATACTTCTTTAGGAACCACATCACCTCAGTCTGTTGGCAAGGTCAGCAGTGAGGCAGAAAAGAAGGATGTTCTGCACACCTGCACTCATGCTTTCTCCACAAGTCCACAAAACAAAAGGACTGTGACGGGGCTTGATGTGGCAGACTGAGAAGTAGCAACCAGCTATGATGCTCTGTCCCCAACCACAGCAAACTCCAAATTCTTGCTGTCCAGAGGCAAAGGTACTCCATTTAGCTGCACACCATGCGTACAACATATATTATGAGAGGAAAACACAGCACTTGAGATGAGGAGCTACCACACTGTTATGGGCAACTAAAACCTAGATGCTGGAATGATGCTTACCCAGCCTCACTGATTACCACAAAGAGCCACATCCCTTTTGCAAATGTATAGGGAACCTAGCTCTTTGCACTAACTAGAAACAAAGCACTGCTCTCCTGGTGATAATATTGGGTTGTCAGAAAGGTCAAGACACATGTTTGCAACAGATGGCACTAGTTCATTTTTGGAAGTACTAGAGTCATTCACATCTATGTTATTGCTATGTCATTTGACAGCTGACAGTTCTAGCTTCATTCTAAAAAAAAATTGAGCGATTTGGTTGAGTTTTGGAGGTTTTACAACAAGTTGAAGATGAAAGACCAAACTGTGCATTTTTGCCATATTTTACTCTTTTACTTCCATAAAGGGAAGAACACGCATCAAGCTTGTGAAAAGTTGCATAAAGTTTACAGTGACAATGCTCTACAAGAATGTCAGTGCCCATGATGGTTCACGAAATTCCATGCTGGTGATTTTGATCTCAACAACACTCCTCGGTCATGGAGGCCCACCGAGGTTGATGACGACAAAATAAAGGCATTGATCGAGTCAAACCCGCATTACACGACAGGAGAGATTGCAGAAACATTGAACATCCATCATTCAAGCGTTCATGACCACCTGAAGAAGCTGGGATATGTAAGCAAGCTCAATATTAGGGTTCCACATGAACTCAAAGAAGTTCATTTGATGGAGCATATAAACACCTGCAATAGTCTCATTAATCGTGAGGAAAACAATCCTTTTTTGAAGCAACTGATAACTAGTAATGAGAAGTGGATTGTTTACAATAATGTGGTGCACAAACAGTCTTGGTCCCAAAGTGATGATTCACCTCAAACAACATCGAAAACAGACATTCATCAGAGGAAGGTTATGCTCTCAGTGTGGTGGGATTTTAAAGGTGTCGTGGTTTTTGAGCTCCTACGAAGGAAACAATCGATTCGAATGTTTACTGTCGGCAATTGCACAGTTTGAACAAATCCATCATCCAGAAAGGTCCAGAGCTTGTTAATTGTAAAGGAGTTGTTTTCCATCGCAAAAACACGAGATCACACACAGTTTGATCACCCGTCAAACATTATTGAAGCTTCGGGCTGGCCGAGTGGCGCGTTGGTTAAAAGCTGGCTTGGGACGCCAGAGGGCTCCGGTTCGGATCCCACATATGAGGGCCAGTGACACTGCCCTCTACAGCTAAAATGCTGAACAACAGCTCAACCTGGAGCTGGGCTGTGGTGAGTTGCTGGTGACGGCATAGGCTGCAGCCCCTGCTGCAGTGGGTTGCCATGGGCTACTGTGTGTAGCCAGCAGCCAGCGTGAGTGGCCAGCAGCCGCCGTGAGCGGCCGTCCAGAAGCCAGCGACTGATCTGCCTCACCCGGGAAGAACGCACTGATGGTGCCAACTTGGGCCAGTGAAGCAACGTCCTCCACAACTAGACTGAAGAACAAAAGGACAGCAAGTTGTCTGTTCCCATCTCCCAATTCCCCAATAAAAAATCTTAAAAAAAAAAAATTATTGAAGGTTGGATGGGATGTGTTGCCACACCCACCATACTCACCTGACCTTGTGCCATCAGATATCCACTTGTTTCGCTCTCTTCAAAACTCCTTGCATGGTATAACGTTCAATTCAGATGAGGCTGTAAATCAGCACCTTGTTCAGTTTTTTGCAAATAAAGAAAGGCCCTTCTATGAACGAGGAATTATGA
>NW_017732419.1:249740-253029 GCF_001890085.2 Hipposideros armiger | reverse complement strand
GCTGGCCTCGAACCGCTGTTGCTCAGAGCTCAAACTCTTGAGCGAGCTCTTAACCAACTGAGCCATTCGGCCGGCCCTCCCGAGATAAATATTTTTAATTAAGGGAAAGAAGAATGTTCTAATACCATCATGAGTTTTGTTATGAGGTCAGAAATCAATCAGTCTCAATTATGAAATGAGCTAGCTTACTATTATAGGATAGATTTCTTTGGGCATTTGTGATTTTTGGGAAAATGATTCTGGATAAAATTTTACAATTTTATAAAAACTTAATCATCTTGTTTGATTACCAATGCATACAATTTCCAATGTTCATCCACTCATTCCTCTACCTTGTTCCTAAAAGAATTTAAGGTGGCTTCATTCTCTAATGTATGTCACATATGGGCTGGTCATTAAGTATCATTTGATTCAAGGGGCTAATGACAGTACTAATACTTTCCATGTGTTTGTGCATAAAATTCTACAGTATCCAAGGTTTCTTGTCCTTGGAGAGGAGCATTCACTGCTATGTGTACTTTGTTTCTCAAGTAATTAAATCTACATATCAAATAAACACAGTTTTGTAAAGCAATTTTTTTAAATACTTCAATATTAATTACAATTTAGTCTCTTTAAAATGTGAACTACAATTAATAAATTTAGTGTGATGTCATTAGAATTAACCTCTGGTCATTCGTAAAAGGTGAAGGAATTCACAGCCTCAAAAAGTAAGAGATGGAAAGTTTATTCAAGAAGAAAGATGCCGGCATATAAGCTGTCAGGGCAGACAACTGCACTTAAGTTTAGGTTAGCTTTTTCTTACATAGGAAAGGGCAGATAAATTTTCCTACAGCAGGAGATGTGAATATAGACAGGTGATTTGATTGACATATGTTGGTTAAATAACTAGTTTTTTTCTGCATGTGCTCTTACCTATAATGCATACAGAAAAACCTACAGGGGGCCAAGCCTTAATGTTCATTTTATTTTAATTGTATTATAATGAGGCTAGAGTTCAAATAACAGACAGGTTCCGGCAGTTTGTGCAGGTGTCAAAACCAGATTACTCTGGTTAGGGTTTTATCTCCCCTTTTTAGGGGTGTTTGGACACACTTGATTTATTTCTAGGGGATGACCCTGGGTGGTTCCTGGGGAGGGGATGCAGGCCTGGGTAGTCCCCCTTCAGACTCACTTTTATTAACCCTAACACATTAGGCCTTACACCCATCACAAAATTTAACTCAAAATGGATCATAGATCTAAATGTAAAAAACACAAAACTATAAAACTTCTAGAAAATAACATAGGAGAATACCTAGATAATTTTGGATATGGAGATGATGTTTTAGATAAAATACAAAAGGCATGGTCCATGAAAGAAATAATTGATAAACTAGGCTTCATTAAAGTCAAAACTTCTGCTATACCAAAGACAATATCACTAGAAGACAAGCCACAGGCTGGGAGAAAATATTGGCAAAAGATGCATCTGATAAAGGACTGTTGTCTAAAATAACAAAGAACTGTTAGAACTCAACAATAAGAAAACAAACATCCTAATTTAAAAATGGGGCAAGGAGGCTGGCCGAGTGGCTCGTTGGTTAAGAGTTGGCCTGGGAGCGTGAGCTCTGAGAATCAGGGCTGCGAGTTTGGACCCCACATGGGCCAGTGATGCTGCACCCTCTACAGCTAAGATGGTGAACAACAGCTCGACCTAGAGCTGAGCTGCCGTGAGTTGCTGGCACCAGCATAGGCTGCAGTGGGGCTGGCCAGCAGCTGGTGTGTACTTTCATGAGCTGCCGTGAGCCACCATGAGCAGCCATCCAATGGCCAGCGAGCAACTGCCTCACCTGGGAAGAGCACAATGATAATACCAACATGGGCCAGTGAAGCGACGTCCTCCACAACTAGACTGAAGAACAAAAGGACAGCAACTTNTGAACAAAACCAGCAACATATCATTGATTGATCTTTGTTCTTTATATAAATAAATGACCTTTGAAAAACATAGACAAAATACGTCATGACTTTTCCGACAACCCAATAGAAACAGGTCATCTGTGAGACTCCAACCTACTCTCCCCTGACAGTTCAGGTAGTGTCGCCTCCCAATGCTCCTGGGAAAGCCAAGAACAGTCACCTGACTCAAGGGCTGGCCAGCATGCCACATGACTTATCAATGAACTCAGGGGCCCAGAGACTAATGGTAGCTTGTGATGGGCCCTGGAACCAGAAAATCATGAGGACGAGGGGCTGGAAGCAGTCATTTGTAAGCACAGAAAATGGGTCTACAAAGAGAAGAGAATGGAGCAGACATGCAGAGAGAAGCAGAGATAAGAAACCCAGTTTAGCTCCTATGACAGAGAGAGTAGCTTAACTGCATAAAGAGGTTTTTTTTTAGTATCTATTTCAGGCGTACTGCTGGGCAGAGAATTAGAGTCTTTAAGCTGTCTTGCACTTACCCTGGATTTCCTGTCCTCAGATTCCTTGAGATTTGTTTCTTTCCATGCCCATAACAATTTCTGTTCTTTGTAATCCCTAAAACCTTAGCATACCTTATTGTTGCCAGTTACCACTGCATCACAAGAATGCTTTGTCCCTGTAATAACTTAATTATCCATTTCCACAAGGCCTTCATTTTACAATGCAGCATTTCACAGTGCACCCCTGGGCAAGGGTTCTCAAGCAATAGAATGGCATTGCCTTGGAGGTCCAAGACACATTTCTTGCTTTCAAGAGTCTGTTTTCTTACTGAAGTTAAGACTCATTTTATTGCCACTTGATTTCAGCTTCTAAACACTGATACAATGAACTTAATTAGATAGCTTTAACATTACAGCAATGAAATTCCCATAGAAATGTTCTAGAAAAACATACTAGATTAAATTTGGACCAAGGAAAGATTCACAATTCTATCATAGAAAGAGAAAAACATATTCCTTGCTGGTCAGTGAAGTTATCTATGGCTGAGGATGATTTGTCTCATAATCTGCCTCTCAAAAGAAATTAGGGGATTTTAAATTGTGTTTCCTAGGGTGTAGAGTATAATCCAGCAGAACTGCCCAGGGAGTCCTTGAGTCTCACTAATATACCACCAGCAGCATTCACCTTCTCCCCTAAATTGACAAAATGAAAAAGACTGAGATACACTGGCTCTCTAAACCAAACATTATCAAAGGGAGTGCTATCAGCTTCAAAGAGCTGAAAACTGGTTCTTGGAGTGGTGCAAAATTCTCTTTTTAAATATAAAGCACAATATACATTCAGTACATAAACAGATATGTCTGTGGTATTACATTTTCATGGG
>NW_017732419.1:245072-247325 GCF_001890085.2 Hipposideros armiger | reverse complement strand
CCTGGGAAGAGCACAATGATAATACCAACATGGGCCAGTGAAGCGACGTCCTCCACAACTAGACTGAAGAACAAAAGGACAGCAACTTGTCTGTTCTCTTTTCCCGATTCCCCAATGCTGTTCCCTCCCCCAATCCCCCAAGAAAATCTTTTAATATAAATAAATAAATAAATAAATAAATAATGTGCAAGGACCGTAACAGTCATCTTACCAAGGAAGATATACAGATGGCAAATTAACATATGAAAAGATGGAGCCATATCATATGTCATCAGAGAAATACAAATTAAAACAATAACGCAATACCATTATACACCTATTAGAATGGCCCAAATGCAGAACACTGACACCGCCAAATGGTGAGGAGGATGTGGAGTAGCAGGAACTCTCTTTCACTGCTGGTGGGAATGCAAAATGGTACATTCACTATGAAAGACAGTTTGGGGATTTCTTACAAAGCTAAACATACTCTTACCATACAATAACTCCCTTCAACAAGAGATTGGAAAATTATGTCCACACAAAACCTGCACACGAACATTTATGGCAGCTTTATTCATAATTGCCAAAACTTGGAAGCAACCATGATGTCCTTCAGTAGGTGAATGGACAAATAAACTGTGGTTCATTCAGATGATAAAATAGTATTCAGTACTAAAAAGACATGACCTGTCAAGCCATGAAAAGATGTGGAGAAACTTAAATGCATATTACTAAGTGAAAGAAGCCAATCAGAAAAAGCTACCTACTGTATAATTCCAACTATATAACATCCTAGAAAAAGACAAAACTATAGAGACAGATCAGTGGTTGCCAAAGGTTGAGGGTATGATGAAAAGGTGGAGCACAGAGGACTTTTAAAGCAGTGAAAGTACTCTGTATGATACGTAACACTGGGTACATGTCATTATACGAACTCAGATAATTAAGTTCATGAGCTCATCCTAGAAAATAACATAGGAGAATACCTAGTCCAGCACCTAGTCCACCCTTCAAAGCAATTTTGGAACTCTTTTTCTGGAATGGCCATCAGAGCTGTCATCGTATTAACCTTGATGTCCTGAATGTCATCAAAATGTCTTCATTTCAATATTTCCTTTATCTCAGGGTAAAGAAAGAAGTCATTAGGGCCAGATCAGGTGAGTTGGGAGGGTATTCCAATACAGTTATTTGTTTACTGGCTAAAAACTCCCTCACAGACAGTGC
Organism: Hipposideros armiger; assembly: GCF_001890085.2. NCBI lineage: Eukaryota > Metazoa > Chordata > Mammalia > Chiroptera > Hipposideridae > Hipposideros > Hipposideros armiger. Next base: position 246,119 of record NW_017732419.1, on the reverse strand, counting down.
TGTGTGAACTGGTGCATTGTCGTGATGCAAGAGCCATGAATTGTTGGCGAACAGTTCAGGTCATCTTTTTGACGCAGCCTTTTCAGCATTTCCAAATAGTAAACTTGGTTAACTGTTTGTGCAGTTGGTACACATTCGTGATGAATAATCACTCTGATGTCAAAAAAGGTTAGCAACATTGTTGCAACAAGTTTGCAAACTTAATTGTCAGACCTCATATATTTGTACAAACCCATAGAATGTACTAACCCAAGAATGAACCATAATGTAAATCATGGACTTTGGATGATAATGATGTGTCATTTTAGGTTATTAATAGTAACAAATGTACTCCTCTGCTGGAGCATGTTGATAATGGGGAAGACTAGACATGGGTGGGAGCAGGAGGGTATATAAGAAATCTCCGCACCTTCTCAATTTTACTACAATAGTAAAATTTTTCTTAAAAATAGTCTAAAAATACTGAGGGCTTCATCTCACAGGCTGTGATATTTTTACTTAATTGGCCTGAGCATTAGGAGTCAGTTGTCAAAGCTCCCCAGGTGGTTCTAATGTGCATCAAACTTTGAGACCCAATTGCTATTATGCATGCATCAGAATCACCTGGTGAGTTTGTTAAAACACAGCTCATTGGGCTCCATGCCCAGACTCTGATTCAGTAGATCTGGGATGGAGTTTGAAAATTTGCATTTCCAGCAAATTGTCAGGTGATACTAATGATGCTGGTCCAGAAAGAACACTTTGAGAATCACTGTTTAAAAGTAATGCCAGTTAACTATTTTTTCTACCTAGTTGTTCCCACCTCTCACATCAATCCCCTGACAACTAGCAGATGACTCTCTTAGTTGTTGTATCTACCCAGGCAGAAGGCTTTTAGCTTAGGAAAGCTGTGTCAGGGCCGGCCGAGTGGTGCATTGGTTAAGAACTGCTTGGGACACCAGAGGGCACCTGTTCGGATCCCACATATGAGGGCCAGTGACACTGCCCTCTGCAGCTAAGATGCTGAACAACAGCTCGACCTGGAGCTGGGCTGCCATGAGTCGCCAG
>NW_017732419.1:234097-245062 GCF_001890085.2 Hipposideros armiger | reverse complement strand
TCTGGCAGGCCCTGAAAGCCCTGCTGGGAACTTTGAATTTTACCCTCAGGGTAATCTGATTACTATCAGGGAAAGATCCTATAGCAGCACAGTGCTGGAGGGATGGGTGAAAATGAAGGCAGAGGGACCAATGAGCTGGTCATTGAAGAAATTAGGTCACATGTGATAAGCTTTAACTGAGGCAAAGGCAGCTGCAATGGGATGGAGACAGGAACAAAAGCAGAGAAGAAAATCTGTCCAATTTCGTGGGGCAGATGCTGCTAATTGTCTCCCAAAACCCATTTTTCCTTCTTCCTTTAGAACAGAATACTGCCTCTGGGTATTTCAGATGAGCACATGTTTACCCCGAATCATGACTACATTTCCCAGCCTCCCTTGAAGATAGGAGCAGGAGCTATATGACTAAGTGCTTGCCAATGATATATGAGGAGAAGTGGTGTGTGCAACTTCTGGTGTGTCCTTAAATGAAGTGGCATGTCCCTTTTTGTGTTTCATTCATCTTTCTGCTAGCTGGAAAGTGAATAGGATGGCTGGAGTTGGAGCAGCTCTTCTGTACCATGAGGTGAATACCACATGCTGAGGATAGCAGAACTACAAAGAAAGGAGCCTGGGCTTCTGACATTTTACTTCTGAGCCTGTTTCCTACAAGAGATAAATGAACTTCTATCTTCATTGATTCTTGTTGTTTTGGATTTTCTATCACTCACAGTTGAACTAACTTGGGAAAGGCCCACATCATTTATTCATTCTGACTTCCTGTCTCCTGACAAAACTCCTTCAAACCATTCTAAGCATAGCAGTCAAGACTCTGGGGGGAAACAGGTGGCATGGGGACTGTAGTTAATGCTGAATTATATAGTTAAAATTTTCTAAGAGAGTAAATCTTAAATGGTCTCACCACTCACACAAAAGGTAACTATGTGAGTTGATGGATGTGTTAACTAACTTTATTGTGGTAATCATTTCACAATATATATGTTATCAAATCATCACATTGTACACTTTAAATTTATACAGTTTTATTTGTCAATTACATGTCAATAAAGCTAGAGAAAAAAAAAACCCAGCATGATATAACTGAGAAGAATCCACAGAAAATAAACATACTCATATATGTATTTTGCATTCCCAAGACTCTTATAGTGCACTGTCTAAATATTAATAAAATGTTTTTGTTTAAAAAAAAAACCCCAAACCACTGTGAAAACTGCTAAAGAATGAGAAAGTTGTGATTAGTATCTGTGACTCCACAACTAAATTCATCCTTGTTAATTCTGTGGAGATAGTTTATCCCAGGACCTGACTTCCTCTTGAAGAGATTGGAGGATGATTTAAAGTCAACAGCTCTTTCAGCACAAGTGTCACAACTGGCTGCTGCTTTCCTGGAATCTGGAGTGTGTGGATGGCATGGTAGCAGAGGCCCAATTACACCCATCTCCACATTGGGGGGGTGGAGGGGGTCCTAGGCCTCCCCAATTTATAAATGTGACTTAGGGTGTGTTTGTTCCAGAGAGCACACCAGCAAAGGACATGTAAGCATAGCAGTCAAGACTCCGGTGGGAAACAGCTGGCACACTCAAATGGATAATTGAAGAGAGTTATGGGTGGCCATAAAGGACACACAAAGGATGGGGGAGTACCTGGGGCTGCCACTGTCAGCCATGAAAAGGCAAAGGGAGAAGGAGCAATGGAGGAGTGTCATCAGAATCTGGGGAGAACTGCAGCCTGGAAGAGGAGCAACCAGGCAGGTGCCACTGACCAAAGTAAGGCACCACTGGAAGAGAGTCCATAGGGGTGGACAGGAAATTAGTATTTGACCTCTCTCCCCTTCCATCTCCACTCCTGCCAGTGCCTTCCATTGGCTGAATCCAACTGGCAGCCAAAGACCCCAGTTATATAGTTCATAGAAATAAGTCTCGTGGGATGCTGGACTGGTAAGAGTAGAGAATAACAGAGAAAATGGAGGATAGTTAACTCTGTAAGTGAAAAACAGAGTTCAAGAATGCTGTTTTTAGATTTCTGGTCAAGATGATAGAGTAGATAAACATTGTGCTTACCTCCTTTCATAACCACATCAAAATTACAACTAAACTATAGAATAACCACCACCGAGAGTCGCCTGAACCAAAGTTCTTCTACAACTAGGGAAATACAGAAGCCGCCTCCAGACTGGTAGGAAGGACAAAGATACTGAATAAACTGGTCCCACATCTGTGTGTGACCATTAAAAATTAGGAGGGATATCTCAGCTGCAGAGGTCACCCCTGGAGGAGTGAGGGGTCCCAGCCCCACACCAGGCTCCCCAGTCCAGAGTTCCAGTGCCAGGGAGAGAATTCCCCATAACTTCAGGCTGTGAAAAGGAGCAGAGATTGTGGCTTAGTGAGACAGAGGGTGGCTGGAGTCCCACGAGTTCCTCTTAAAGGGCCCACACACAGACTTACTCACTGACAAACTTACTTGCTGTGAGCTCCAGAGCTTTGACAGCAGCTCAGAAGGCACCAGAGACATGAGGGGGAAGGACTGGACTGAATTGTCTGGCCTCAGAGTGAGGGCTGGAGGGGCAGCTTTCTCCTGGATTGAGAAGCTGGTGGAAGCCATTGTGTCTTTGTTGAGCTCTCCCCATCAGGGGACCCAGGCAGCTGCTATATCTGAGTCCCCATCAATCTGGCTAACACTGTTAGATCGCCCCACCCTAGTGATTCCCTGAGATCCTGCCCCACTCAACTTTTGTAAAGAGATGAGAAAAAAGTACATTATGAAACAAACAAAAAGCTAGAGTAGCAGTACTTATGTCAGACAAAATAGACTTCAAAGCAGAGGTTATAACAATGAACAAAGAAGGATCCAGTAATCCCACTTCTGGATATTTATCTGAAGAAACCCAAAATGCTACTTTGAGGGAATGTGTGCATTCGTATATTCATTGCAGCGTTGTTTACAATAGCCAAGATGTGGAGGCAGCCTGGGTGTCCATCGATGGATAAATGGATAAAGAGGAGTGGAATATTGGAATATTGCTCAGCCACGGAAGTGAATGGGTTTTTGCCATCAATGGCAGCATGGATGAACCTGGAGGGTATTGTGCTGAGTGGAGTATGTCAGACAGAGAAAGACAAATACTGTTGATTTCTCTTATACGTGGAATCTAAAGAACAAACAAAGCAGAAACAAACTCATACAGAGAACATTTTGATGATTGCCAGTTGGGAGCAGGAATGGGGGTGGGAAAAAGGGAAGGCATTAAGAAGTATAAATTAGTTGTTACACAGTAGTCATGGGGATGTAGGGTATAGCATAATTGTCAATAATATTGTATTAGCTATGTATGGTGTCAGATGGGTACTAGAATATTGGGTGATAGATGGGAGACAGATTGGGTGTTGGGGGCAAGGTGAAAAAGGTGAAGGCTTTAAGAAGTACAAATTGGTAGTTACAAAATAGTCATGGGGATGTAAAGTATAGGGGATATAGTCAATAATATGGTAATAACTATAGTGATAGGGTGAGTACTAGACTAGTAGGGGGGTCACTTCTTAAATTATATAAATGTCTAACCAGTATGCATGCTGTACACCTGAAATTAATATAAAATAATACTGAATGTCAACTGTAGTTGAAAAATTAAAAAGGGGGGGAAAGGTGAAGGGGAATGAGAAGTTCAAATTTCAGGTACAAATATGTCATGGGGATGTAATATACAGCATAGGGAATATAGTCAATAATATTGTGATAGCATGGTACAGTATCCGATGATTGCTGAACTTATCATGGTGATCACTTCTTTAGGTAGATAAATGTTGAAGAACTATGGTATACACCTGAAACTAATATACTATTGTGTGTTAGCTATATTTTATTGGGTTGTCGGAAAAGTCATGACATATTTTTTCTGTTTTTCATTGCAAAAATGCTTCATGACTTTTCCAACAACCCAATAATTAAAATCTTAAAAAAAAAAAAAAAGAACGCTGTGTCATAAATAAGGTTCTGTTTCAAAGTAGGGAATGATACTGGGAAATATTTTTTTTCCATTTATTTCTCATAACTTGAGTGGACATGATGGGTAACACTGGGACAAGTGGGAGGGTGAGGCTGAAAAAGCATCTCTCTTCCTTTGAGTTGGTCAGTCTGGAAGCCAATTCCATCACCCAGGGCTTTACTAATGGTTTTCCCTTAAATTGCATTTCTTAAGGAACAGAGACTGATTTCTGCCCTACTTACCACATTCTATAATTTCAACATTCCATGGTGATAAGAGTGGAGGATACTGCAATGCTGCTCCCTAACACTTGTGTGACCCAGCTGTGATTCCACGGTGCTCCATTTTGTATCCTCTGAAACATTTCAGTGATACTTGAGAGAAATTTATTTCTTTAAATCTAAAATCACTTTTTGCTAGAGAAAGACATTGTGGAGTTAGGATGTATTTATCAGTTTGCTCATTTTTTTTTTCTTCAGGTCTTCAAAATGCTTCAGGGAGTCAAAATTCAAAGACTACTGTTGTGGTTATTAGGCCAACAGGAAAAGTGGTAAAACCAGTTTTCTGGTAGAATACAAGAATGCTGAGAAATAGCCTTTGTGTAGTTTTAAATTAACACAAATTTATTTCATCAAGTTTTCATTTTCCTCTCCTGGAAAACTAGAAATCAAATTAACATGACTGTATTTATTATTGATATTTATGTAATTAATTACCCCAAAACTTAGTTTAAAAAACAAACATCTCATAGTTTCTGTAGTTCAAGAATTTGATATTGGCTTAGCTGGGTGTTTCTGGCTCAGGGTCTCTCATTAAGTTTCAATCAGGATGTTGGCAGGGCCTGCAAGACTTCTAAGGCATGATTGGGACTAGAAGATCGTCTGTTGGCAAGAGGCCTGTTTCTTACCATGTGAATCTCCTCAAAAGACTACTTGAATGTGCTCCTAACATGCCCAGCCCTAAATCTGGGAGTGAAGCCTGAGTCCTTGGTTCTCCAGAAGAGAGTTGGGGTGCTATGGCCAAAGCAAATTCAGTAGATACTGGGAATCAAAAACAACAAATGTTCCTGCCAGTCTTTACCTTTGTACCGCAGGCATCTAGCATAGCAGACAGCATAGACATCCAGGAAATGTTTCTTGAACTACATATAAGCTTTGCCTTTAGGAAAACCAAATCTGTAGAAGATGACAAGTAAATATACATTTTAATTACAGTATGGTAAGTGCTCTGATAGAGGGGGCTGAGGAAGAGAGTAAAAAAATAAAATGGAGTCACTATAGTCTAACTGCTAATTTATTAAAATCAAGTAGGTTGAGGGCCGGCCGAGTGGTGCATTGGTTAAGAGTTGACTTGGGACGCCAGCTCTGAGCAGCAGGGCCCCGGTTCGGATCCCACATGAGGGCCAGTGATGCTGCGCTCTATACAGCTAAGATAGTGAACAACAGCTCGACCTGAAGCTGGGCTGCCGTGAGTCGCCGGAGATGGTATAGGCTGCAGTGGGCTGCAGTGGGCTGCGGTGAGCTACTGTGAGTGGCTGGCAGTTGGCGTGAGCTGGCATGAGCCACCGTGAGCAGCCGTCCAATGGCCGGCGAACGACTGCCTCACCCAGGAAGAGCGCAATAATAGTACCAACATGGTCCAGTGAAGCAATGTCCTCCACAACTATACTGAAGAACAAAAGGACAGCAACTTGTCTGTTCCCCTCCCCCAATTCCCCAATAAAAATCTTTAAAAAATAATAATAATAAAAATAAATAAATAAATAAATAAATAAAATAAAATAAAGTAGGTTGAGGTATGATGAAATTATCCCATACTTGTTTTAACCAGCCTGGGAACTTAAACTTTTGAACTTCGCAGTCTTGTATCATTTATTAGATATACATCAAACCTCCAGATGACTCATTGATTATCCCCCTACAGAACTAAGGAAAGAATGTTCAGTTATGCAGACCATCTGACATCTATAATAGTATCCAGACCATCAGTCATCTTAGACTAATGCAGAGGCTAAAAATGCAGGACTGATTCTTCTCAAGAATGTGCTTGTTACTGTAAGAATCCTCAGCTTCTTTTTCTTCTTCAGAACACTTTGGGCAGTGCCTACTTGTGTTTCTGTTTTGCAAACCCTAAGACCTTTAAACAAATCTTGATCACTTATTTCTAGCAAAGCCTCCAGACTCTTCTTTGAGTTCATTCAACAGAGCTATGAAAGCACAGGATGGGGTACCTGACAGGTCAGCAGTGGGGAGAGGACCAGAAGAGGCCATATATGAGCTGAATCATCCTCACGGTAGGTGACATGTTCTCCAGCAGAGGGGCCATGAGGATAAGGGAGTGAGGCACCATTAGGAAGCAACAGGTAGGCCCCTGTGGCTGGATAAGGGTGTAAGGAATAAAAACCATGGCAAGACCAGAGATCAAAGAGATGGACCAGGTCTGGCAGGCCCTGAAAGCCCTGCTGGGAACTTTGAATTTTACCCTCAGGGTAATCTGATTACTATCAGGGAAAGATCCTATAGCAGCACAGTGCTGGAGGGATGGGTGAAAATGAAGGCAGAGGGACCAATGAGCTGGTCATTGAAGAAATTAGGTCACATGTGATAAGCTTTAACTGAGGCAAAGGCAGCTGCAATGGGATGGAGACAGGAACAAAAGCAGAGAAGAAAATCTGTCCAATTTCGTGGGGCAGATGCTGCTAATTGTCTCCCAAAACCCATTTTTCCTTCTTCCTTTAGAACAGAATACTGCCTCTGGGTATTTCAGATGAGCACATGTTTACCCCGAATCATGACTACATTTCCCAGCCTCCCTTGAAGATAGGAGCAGGAGCTATATGACTAAGTGCTTGCCAATGATATATGAGGAGAAGTGGTGTGTGCAACTTCTGGTGTGTCCTTAAATGAAGTGGCATGTCCCTTTTTGTGTTTCATTCATCTTTCTGCTAGCTGGAAAGTGAATAGGATGGCTGGAGTTGGAGCAGCTCTTCTGTACCATGAGGTGAATACCACATGCTGAGGATAGCAGAACTACAAAGAAAGGAGCCTGGGCTTCTGACATTTTACTTCTGAGCCTGTTTCCTACAAGAGATAAATGAACTTCTATCTTCATTGATTCTTGTTGTTTTGGATTTTCTATCACTCACAGTTGAACTAACTTGGGAAAGGCCCACATCATTTATTCATTCTGACTTCCTGTCTCCTGACAAAACTCCTTCAAACCATTCTAAGCATAGCAGTCAAGACTCTGGGGGGAAACAGGTGGCATGGGGACTGTAGTTAATGCTGAATTATATAGTTAAAATTTTCTAAGAGAGTAAATCTTAAATGGTCTCACCACTCACACAAAAGGTAACTATGTGAGTTGATGGATGTGTTAACTAACTTTATTGTGGTAATCATTTCACAATATATATGTTATCAAATCATCACATTGTACACTTTAAATTTATACAGTTTTATTTGTCAATTACATGTCAATAAAGCTAGAGAAAAAAAAAACCCAGCATGATATAACTGAGAAGAATCCACAGAAAATAAACATACTCATATATGTATTTTGCATTCCCAAGACTCTTATAGTGCACTGTCTAAATATTAATAAAATGTTTTTGTTTAAAAAAAAAACCCCAAACCACTGTGAAAACTGCTAAAGAATGAGAAAGTTGTGATTAGTATCTGTGACTCCACAACTAAATTCATCCTTGTTAATTCTGTGGAGATAGTTTATCCCAGGACCTGACTTCCTCTTGAAGAGATTGGAGGATGATTTAAAGTCAACAGCTCTTTCAGCACAAGTGTCACAACTGGCTGCTGCTTTCCTGGAATCTGGAGTGTGTGGATGGCATGGTAGCAGAGGCCCAATTACACCCATCTCCACATTGGGGGGGTGGAGGGGGTCCTAGGCCTCCCCAATTTATAAATGTGACTTAGGGTGTGTTTGTTCCAGAGAGCACACCAGCAAAGGACATGTAAGCATAGCAGTCAAGACTCCGGTGGGAAACAGCTGGCACACTCAAATGGATAATTGAAGAGAGTTATGGGTGGCCATAAAGGACACACAAAGGATGGGGGAGTACCTGGGGCTGCCACTGTCAGCCATGAAAAGGCAAAGGGAGAAGGAGCAATGGAGGAGTGTCATCAGAATCTGGGGAGAACTGCAGCCTGGAAGAGGAGCAACCAGGCAGGTGCCACTGACCAAAGTAAGGCACCACTGGAAGAGAGTCCATAGGGGTGGACAGGAAATTAGTATTTGACCTCTCTCCCCTTCCATCTCCACTCCTGCCAGTGCCTTCCATTGGCTGAATCCAACTGGCAGCCAAAGACCCCAGTTATATAGTTCATAGAAATAAGTCTCGTGGGATGCTGGACTGGTAAGAGTAGAGAATAACAGAGAAAATGGAGGATAGTTAACTCTGTAAGTGAAAAACAGAGTTCAAGAATGCTGTTTTTAGATTTCTGGTCAAGATGATAGAGTAGATAAACATTGTGCTTACCTCCTTTCATAACCACATCAAAATTACAACTAAACTATAGAATAACCACCACCGAGAGTCGCCTGAACCAAAGTTCTTCTACAACTAGGGAAATACAGAAGCCGCCTCCAGACTGGTAGGAAGGACAAAGATACTGAATAAACTGGTCCCACATCTGTGTGTGACCATTAAAAATTAGGAGGGATATCTCAGCTGCAGAGGTCACCCCTGGAGGAGTGAGGGGTCCCAGCCCCACACCAGGCTCCCCAGTCCAGAGTTCCAGTGCCAGGGAGAGAATTCCCCATAACTTCAGGCTGTGAAAAGGAGCAGAGATTGTGGCTTAGTGAGACAGAGGGTGGCTGGAGTCCCACGAGTTCCTCTTAAAGGGCCCACACACAGACTTACTCACTGACAAACTTACTTGCTGTGAGCTCCAGAGCTTTGACAGCAGCTCAGAAGGCACCAGAGACATGAGGGGGAAGGACTGGACTGAATTGTCTGGCCTCAGAGTGAGGGCTGGAGGGGCAGCTTTCTCCTGGATTGAGAAGCTGGTGGAAGCCATTGTGTCTTTGTTGAGCTCTCCCCATCAGGGGACCCAGGCAGCTGCTATATCTGAGTCCCCATCAATCTGGCTAACACTGTTAGATCGCCCCACCCTAGTGATTCCCTGAGATCCTGCCCCACTCAACTTTTGTAAAGAGATGAGAAAAAAGTACATTATGAAACAAACAAAAAGCTAGAGTAGCAGTACTTATGTCAGACAAAATAGACTTCAAAGCAGAGGTTATAACAATGAACAAAGAAGGATCCAGTAATCCCACTTCTGGATATTTATCTGAAGAAACCCAAAATGCTACTTTGAGGGAATGTGTGCATTCGTATATTCATTGCAGCGTTGTTTACAATAGCCAAGATGTGGAGGCAGCCTGGGTGTCCATCGATGGATAAATGGATAAAGAGGAGTGGAATATTGGAATATTGCTCAGCCACGGAAGTGAATGGGTTTTTGCCATCAATGGCAGCATGGATGAACCTGGAGGGTATTGTGCTGAGTGGAGTATGTCAGACAGAGAAAGACAAATACTGTTGATTTCTCTTATACGTGGAATCTAAAGAACAAACAAAGCAGAAACAAACTCATACAGAGAACATTTTGATGATTGCCAGTTGGGAGCAGGAATGGGGGTGGGAAAAAGGGAAGGCATTAAGAAGTATAAATTAGTTGTTACACAGTAGTCATGGGGATGTAGGGTATAGCATAATTGTCAATAATATTGTATTAGCTATGTATGGTGTCAGATGGGTACTAGAATATTGGGTGATAGATGGGAGACAGATTGGGTGTTGGGGGCAAGGTGAAAAAGGTGAAGGCTTTAAGAAGTACAAATTGGTAGTTACAAAATAGTCATGGGGATGTAAAGTATAGGGGATATAGTCAATAATATGGTAATAACTATAGTGATAGGGTGAGTACTAGACTAGTAGGGGGGTCACTTCTTAAATTATATAAATGTCTAACCAGTATGCATGCTGTACACCTGAAATTAATATAAAATAATACTGAATGTCAACTGTAGTTGAAAAATTAAAAAGGGGGGGAAAGGTGAAGGGGAATGAGAAGTTCAAATTTCAGGTACAAATATGTCATGGGGATGTAATATACAGCATAGGGAATATAGTCAATAATATTGTGATAGCATGGTACAGTATCCGATGATTGCTGAACTTATCATGGTGATCACTTCTTTAGGTAGATAAATGTTGAAGAACTATGGTATACACCTGAAACTAATATACTATTGTGTGTTAGCTATATTTTATTGGGTTGTCGGAAAAGTCATGACATATTTTTTCTGTTTTTCATTGCAAAAATGCTTCATGACTTTTCCAACAACCCAATAATTAAAATCTTAAAAAAAAAAAAAAAGAATGCTGTTTTTAGTAAGCAGTAAGAAATCATTGGATAGTTTCAGGAAACAATTCTAACATTGCACCCAAGTTCAGAATACATTCAAATAATAAATTATTTCTATCTTTAATAAACAGTTTTAAATAAAAATATTACAGAGAGCGGCCGAGTGGCTCAGTTAGTTAAGAGCGCAAACTCTCATCAACAGGATCGCCGGTTCAATTCCCACATGGGCCAGTGAGCCGCGTCCAAGCTGAGCTGCCAACAGACAGCAGAATGGCTCAGCTGGTGAGAGCACATGCTCCTAACAACAAGGTTGCTGGTTTGACTCCCACATGGGATGGTGGGTTGCATCCCCCCTTCTCCCCACAACTAAGATTGAACATGGCACCTTGAGCTGAGCAGCCGCAAGCTGCCAACGGACGGCTGGATGGCGACTGGACTTAGAGCTGAGCTACCTGCGCCCTCCTCGACTAAGATTGAAGGACAACAATTTGGCTGTTTCCCTTCCCCAATTCCCCAACACTGTCCACCTCCCCCAATTCCCCAATAAAATTATGTATATATATATATATATATATATATATATATATATATATATAT
>NW_017732419.1:228087-230382 GCF_001890085.2 Hipposideros armiger | reverse complement strand
AGGGGTCGCGGCATTAGGAAGGTTGAGAACTGCTGTGCTAGAGTCTCCTGTGTGTGAGCCTCAGAAGGACTTTATGAGAGTTTCCCTTAGTACTTAAATTCTATGAGAAAAGCATACACTGCTCAAATGCCTTAGGCAAGTCGAGTATTAGTCACAATGTCAACAATCTCATTCACTTGGGACTTCTTAGGGAAAGCTTATTATTAATAATTAATAAAATTTGTATTCTTTTGTTTTTGTTAGTAAGGCAAAAATACATTGTCTTTATTCATGCTAACCCACAGACTTTATACAGAGTACTTGCCACTATTATATCACCATTCCTATAAACATTCATCTTGGAAAGATTAAATTCGACTCAGCAAATGTTTATTCAGCTCGTAATAAATGCAAGACCTTGTGCTAGGCATTAAGGGATGACAAATTCATCTTAAATTGTCACTGCAGAGACTACTTAGCTGTTATTTTAATTCCTTCATCATAGAAGAATTGGGTATTAACTATTCATGCTCTACTTTTATTTTTTATTTATTTATTTTTTTTAGCTGTGCCATCCTGCCACCTGTTGGCAGCTCAGCGGCAGCTCAGTTCGGGCCGAGAATTGAACCACTGTTGCTCAGAGCTCACACTCTTGAGCGAGCTCTTAACCAACTGAGCCACTTGGCTGGCCCTCTACTTTTATTTTTCATTGTCAATTTCCCATTATTTCCAATTCTACAGAAGAGCTCCAAAATCCCCACAGTACATTTTTAGAGGTTAATCTTCACTGCTATATCTCTTTTGTTCATATTATGAATGTTGTTTTGGAATCCAAGCAATATATATTTGAATATAAAATACAACTGTTAAAGATGTTAATTATTCATATACAAGTTGTATTACTATTATTACTATTATAACAAAATAACATTAGAAATTCACAAATTTGTAAGTATGTGTTTGAGAGGATATACTGTCCATGCTTATGTTAGTGTTAACATGATAGTAGACACTAACAGCAGAGGAGCCTTATGAGAAAACATCAGAGTTCTATTTCAATGCTAGAGCCTGGTACAATCCCGTACTATAATACTTGAACTGGCTAAAAACCTAAAGATCATGAATCATCTTTGAACTGAGTTTTGAATTGACTTTCATTTATCATTTTCATGTACAGTATGTCCTCACTTAACATCATTGATAGGTTCTTGGAAACTGCCACTTTAAGCAAACCAATGTTACCATAGGCTAACTGATATAAACAAGAGTTAAGTTCCTATAGCACACTTCTGGTCACAAAAACATCACCAAATTTCTAAATAAAGACCTAAAACACTTCTAGTATTAAACATTGAAATAAATGTGAGCTACATATACATTTAAGAAAGATTAGTACAAACAAAGAAGAGAATTCTTTTCCAACCCACTTATTCCAGTTCAGGGTTGCGGGTGGTAGGGGCCTCTCCCAGCAGCTCAGGGCACAAGGTACAAACCCACCCTGGACAGGATGCTCTATCCCAGGGTGCCTTCTCACGCCTACACTCACTCAGACTGAACAATGTAAACAGGCCAATTCACCTCACGTGTGCCTCTTCGGGATACAGGAGGACACTAGTGTACTCAGTGAAAACCCACATAGACATGGGGAGAACATGCAAATTCATCACAGACAGTGACCCCAAGCATAGGAATTGAGGGTTTTTTTTCTCATCAACATAACGAAATGACATTATTCCAGGACCTGCTGTATTTGCCAATTTCCCCCAAATCAGTTCTGTCTCCTTTTTTTTTTTTTAATGACTAGCTCTCATATTCATGACGAGTAAAAGTCTATTTATATTGTGTTTTGGAGTAGGGTGAGAAGGGATTCATTTTGTATAGAGGCATATAATGAATTACTCCCTTAGAGATCTTCTACAACACATCTCTCCCTCATTTCCTCACAGCTGTAACTTCAAACTGAACCTCTGATTCAGACTCAGAATGTATACATTATTGAGAATGCTGATTTCTCCATCTCGGCCCCAGGCGACATCAGTTCTGTCTTGTGGCTGGACTTCGAGAGAGTGAATCACATGTATGTGTTTTAGCAATGGACAAGAGCCCCCCACATGGATAGGTACTTGTCACGTCCAGCGTGGCAAGGGCATACAGGTTTCTCTTAAGGGGCAACGCAGATTGAATAAGAGCAAGAGACAAAAGTAAGATTAAGAGCGAGACCAAGGGACTCAGCCAGAGAAGACTGAGTGGGCCCCGAATCGGGTCAGCGCATGGCTTTTATTGAGAAATTTGAAAAGAAGTGAAACTGTTTCATAG
>NW_017732419.1:224626-228027 GCF_001890085.2 Hipposideros armiger | reverse complement strand
TGTGTGTGTGTGTGTGTGTGTGTGTGTGTATACACATATATAGCCTATTTTTAATAAAAATAACTTTATTTTTAAATTTTCAACTTTCTTTTTAATATAAATAACTCATTGTAGTTAAAACCAAGGCTTTGGATTCAGACATAGGTTTGAATCCCAGCTCCATCGCTTCCCAGTTGTGTCACCTTGGGAAAGCTCGACCCAGGGTCAAGAAGGGCACACAGGAGGTCACATAGACAACCTGAGCAGCTCTGCTCAGTCTCTTTCCTTGGGGCCCCTCTGAACAAGGCTCCTCTGGCCCCAGAACTCCTGTCCTCTCCAGCAGGAGTCATAGGTCAATTTGCTTCAGCGGCTATCTCCTTATAAGCCCCTCTGAGGAGGTGAATGGCTGAGGGTTTTTGCTGATTCTTCAAGGCCTGTCATAAAGCACTAGACTTCCATCTCAAACATCCTGTTCCCCCAGCAGTCGGTTTTAATCACTTCTGCTTTTAGTAACTTTGGTGGTTGCAGGTCATGGCACACCTCACCGCTGAAAATGACTGCAGACCAGGTTTCCAGCAGTCCATCTGCAGCCAGGAGAACATCCCAGACAGCATCCTCCCTGGTAGGCCTTTGTTTCCAAGTGAAAGCTTCTTTCATTTTTAAGTATTTTACAATATTACCAGTCATTATGGAGAAAAAATTGGAGGAAACAAACCTATGAACTATGGGTACACTAAAAAGGTCACAGGAAGTCCTAAATTGAGTGACGGCCTGGTCGGGAAGAGGAGGAAACCAGAGCTGGATGGGACTGTGGCTAGAAGAACTGGCCAGCTGGCTCTCCTGCTGGGAAGGAAGTAGTACAGAGGGCATGCCCGAAATCCAACTGAAGCTTGTTTCATTGAGGCTCAAAGAGGCGGGTTGGGGTTGGGGTTGGGGTCTAGTGCTGTGAATGGCCCAAGGGTTTGAGGCAGCAGAACTTCTAGTCTCAAGTGGCTGCCCCATCCTGTCAGGTACTGGGCTCTACCCATGCCTGGTGATGGAAAAATTGTACTCTAATTAGACATTCATTCGTTCATTCAGCCACTCCTTTTCAGCCCCTGTCAGGCCCTAGGCTTGATACAGAGGTAGGTGTGGGTAGACGTGCAATGGAGATGCAAGTGCTAGAAGGAATGGGGTGAGTAGGGGGAAAACAAAGGTCCTTGACCTTAAGGCACACCCAGCCACATCGGTGCTGTGTGGTTTTAGTGTGGGAACAAAAGATAATAAACAAGGCACCTACTTTTTGCTGAAGAAGGGAAAAGTTTATTCCCATTAAGAGTGATAGGTGACAAATGGAGGAGGACTGGATGAATATAGGATTCATTAAGGCTAAAGAGGGGGTAGGGGAAGGTCCTTCCCCTGTAGACCAAAATAATGAAAGTGTTACGAAAATTCTAGAAAACGCAAAAGCATCATTTTATTTATGTATTTATTTATTGGTGGTTTCATTTAAAGCATAAGAATATTATTTTATGTTCAAATTTTTAACGTTTAGAAATGGAGGGTTTCATCAAGGACTGTTGACCTGAAGAGGGAGGCAGTGTAGTTTAAGGGTCAGGACATGGGCATGAATCATGGCCCCATCACTTTCTAGCCAGGTGACACTGAGTCAGTTAGCTAGCTCCTGCGGGCCTTGATGTCCTCATCCATACGAGACACACAGTAAGCACTCAGCCACTGTGAGCTATCATGATGGCAGTTTGTATTATAAACAAAGATGGCATTAAAACCTCAGCCTTTCAGGCTGATCCCCCTCCAAGAAAAAATGACATTTTGATTCCAAAACTATGATCCACAAGAAAATTTAAAATGGGATTATTAACTTTGTGTCTTCTTGGCATTATTATTTGTGTGTGTGTGTGTGTGTGTGTGTGTGTGTGTGTGTGCTGTATATTATAATAACAATATATGGCAATGAATTCATATATCAAGGGCTTCCTTTTCTGGAGCAAGTTATTTCTCATTCGCTTGTCCACTGAACACTTAGTGAGCATTGACTATGTGCTGATAACCTAAAAATAAGGCCAGAGCAGGAGGCAGAAAGTATTTATTTGAGATCCAAAAAGAATAGCTATTTGAGAAGCACTGATTTAGGCAGAAACCCAAATAGTGTTTTGATTTAGGAGGAAAAGGCAAAGGGTATTTATGAGAAAGGAAAAGGATACAGTTACATTAATAGAAGGAAGACATTTCAATTGGTGTAGATAACATAACATAGTGATGCTAATTCTAACATTTTAAATTTTCAGTTCAATAGCCATCAGTTCAGTAGTCATAATATCTGCTTTCTTGTTATTCTTGCAAACAATTATTTGGGACACAAGTTTGCTTAGGCCCAGTCCAAAGGTTATTTTGCCCTGTTTTAAGATTCCAAAGGTTTGAGGCATAAGACACGAAGGCAGTTTGTTCCTATAGCATGGCCACTCTGACTCCATTTTAAAGTGGCTCTGTTTATATTATTTTTTGCAGTACCAAGCACTGTGCTGGGCACAAGGATGCAAAGATGATTCAAACTTAGTTTCTGTTCTCAGGGGGTCCATAGTCTTGGAGAGACAGAGATGTAACAAATACCTGAGGTTCTGTGTGACAAATACTGTGATGGCTATGTTATGGCTCAGTGCTGGCTCCAAGTAGGATGTGTTGAGCTGAGCTGTGATTCACAGACCCAGGGAAGGCCTCCTGAAGACCCCTCATTAGGCCTTAAAGAAGGTAAATAATTGGCCTGTAAGGGGAGTTTTATTTTTTATTTATATATATTTTTGCATATAACATTAGGATATAGTCCCTATTGCTGTATTTATTCTTTTTTGTAATCCCATAAGGACACTGCTGCTACCAACAATGACCATAGACACCAGAGCATAAAGCTAATAACACAGGCAGCAGAAGCCCAAAGCTGACTTTGGAACTGTGGCTACTACAGCTTCTGGAAGCTGGATGTACTGTTGCCTCTGTTCCCAGACTTGCCAGAGTGGATTCTGTAAGGTTCTTCATCCTTCAGATCATTGGATTTCCATTTGATGCCAGTGCATCTGATTAGCAGAGCCTACAGCCTGAGTCCTGGCTGCAAGGGCAGTGGTAGGCAGAGGTTTTCTATCAATTTTAGCTTCTAGAATGGGAGGTGAGCTCTGTCTTCACAAGGTGGAAGATTCCAGATGCTGAATTCTTTGCATTTCTTTTTGTTCTGCTAGACGCAGCGGTTCTCAACCTGTGGGTCGCGACCCCTTTGGGGGTCGAACGACCCTTTCACAGGCGTCGCCTAAGACCATCGGAAAACAAAAAATGTTTACATTACGATTCATAACAGTAGCAAAATTACAGTTATAGAGTAGCAACGAAAATAATTTTATGGTTGGGGGTCACCACAACATGAGGAACTGTAT
>NW_017732419.1:163234-216381 GCF_001890085.2 Hipposideros armiger | reverse complement strand
AGACACTCTCTCGACTAATGGGTCAGAGGCTAGTGTAGGGGGGTGGTAACGAAATTGGCTATAATGCAACAGGTACTGACTCTGTCCAGCTCTGTATGGCCAAAGTGTATGATGAAGTGCTGAATTTCCTCAGGCAGTGTGAGTTATGTTCACGACAATGTGCTGTTGCTATGAAACCTACTTGCGTAAGCAAATCCACATAATTTCCTGTGGAAAGTCAATTAAATGTAGAGTATACTTGGAAGAAGGACACTGGCTTGAGAAACGCCAAATTGAGCTTGCACTGTTGATTCTCTCTCAGACCTTGTTTGCCGGTGTGGGGTCCTTAAACAGAAGAGGACCTCAAGGTGGTGGTGGTCATCAGGTGGGGGCATTCCTGTGAGCACAGTGCCCTCTGGAGCCACCCAGGAGCTGGGCAAAGTCAACAAGAGGCGAGTTGTATTCATCTACAGTGTCTTGTTTTGGTCCTTTTTTCTACTTAATTCTAATTTTCTGCCTTTGTCATGTTATCTCTCTCACTTTTAGACATGTTTGCATTGTGTATTATTCTAGTATCTAGAATTTATTTAATGTTCTGAGGTCGCTGAGTGCTGGTGATTTTCAATTATTTTTTGCTGCATATGAAATGCCAAATCAACTCCTGCCATGTGCTAGCAGGTGAGCCGACAGCTGCGGTACATGATTCTCTGAGCGGCTCATGATGGGAACTGCTGAGTTCTCATGGGTTGAATTCCCTCCAGGTTCTCTCAGTTCTAACCCAGATCACTGAGCATACAGTGGGAATAATTGCACATGCAGTGAGGTATAATGGGGTCCTTTATCTTTTATACATTTAAACGATAGTTTTCTTGATTCTAGTGAATACTAACAGTGTTCAGTTCAACAAATTCTGATGATGAAGTGCTCCAGGACGCTGCCTCCTTTTCAAATAGTTAAAAATAAGGAGTCCTTTATACTATATGCTTTACACAAGGTTCACTTTAACGGAGAAGCAGGAACATTTAATGAGAAGCAGAAATGGTAATTGTTTCACATTTTTTCATTAGGCTAGGATGCCATGGTGCTGACATCTGAAGTCTAGGGTTTAGCAACATCCTGGCATTTGGGAGACCCTGGATGATTGCCTAAGTTAACTAATGGTGGAGCTGCCTTTGTCAGCTAGTTCTTTCTGAAATTAAATGGTATAGCTTGAAAGCAATCCAGCATAGGAAATCAGGAAAATAGAGAAACCTATAAAGAAAAACAAATATTCAAAGTGGACTAAGACTTCTGGGAAGAAACCATTTAAGAGCACACACATATACATGCACACTTCAAATTTCAACAAAATCAGACTCATTCTCTGCATACATTTTTGGTTCTGATTTTGTGCTTTGTATTTTATCATGAGCATTTTCCTATGACATAAAATTTTCTTCAAAAGCATAAATTTTAATAGCTATGCAGTGTTTCATTTTGTAGTGAAAAACACTGCTTTAACTATTCCCCTGCTGTAGGACATTGTGGTATTTCTTTTCATTTCTTACTATTTCTGCTTGTTTTGCTTTGATGAATAGCATTGCAATAGCATACTTATACCTAAACTAAAATCATCTCTTTAAATTCCTGGATATGGAATGCCTGTGATAAAAAGAATATGATTGCTTTTCAAGATTTTAATATATATTGTCAAATTGTTTTTCATAAACATGGTAACAATTGCAACAAAAGTTTTCTGGATAATTTTCAATATTTCAGAAAGCCTAAAGAAAATAAAAATTCATAGTAATTAACTAAAGTGGTCATTTTCTCCCCCTTACACTGGATTTATATAAACTCTACGGGGTAACAGCACCTGCCCCATAGTAGGTGCTTATATTAGTTAAGTTTCTCTAGAGAAACAGAACGAACAGAATACATATTTATATGAACATGTTTGTGTATATTATGTTGTATATAATATATGTATATGAGGTATGATCAAACAATACAGTGACATTTAAATTTTAAAAAATTTATTACACTAAAAGACACATTGCCATTAATCCCCCTCAAAATACTCCGCCTTGCTTTGAACACACTTATCCCATCGTTCTTGCCACTTTCTGAAGCAGTTCTGGAAGTCCTCTTTCATGAATGTCTTTAGTTGCACTGTCATGGCTGCTTTGATAACAAGAATCATTTTGGGGCTGGCCATGTGGCGCAGCTGGTTAGAGCGCGAGCTCTGAGCAACAGCGTCACCATTTGGATTCCCACATGGGCCAGTGAGCTGCGCCCGAGCAGAGCTGCCACTGAGCTGCCAATGGGCGGCTGGATGGCTCAGCTGGTGAGAGCACGTGCTCTTAACAACAAGGTTGCTGGTTCGACTCCCACATGGGATGGTGGGCTGCACACACCCCCCCACACACAACTAGATTGAAAGTGGCGACTGGACTTGGAGCTGAGCTTGCGCCCTCCACAACTAAGATTGAAGGACAGCAACTTGACTTGGAGCTGATGAGTCCTAGAAAAACACAATGTTCCCCTTCTCCAAATCTCCAACACTGTTCCCTTCCCTAATTCCCCAATAAAGTCTTAAAAAAAAAAAAAGAATCATTTTGTCTTTGGGGACCAGCCAGAAATGACACCGTGCCAGATCCAGTGAATAAGGTGGATGAGGACACACCGTAATGTTTTTATTTGACAGAAATTTCCATATACCAGAAGTGATGTGTGACATGGAGTGTTGTCATGATGGAGGATGATTTACAGCACACTTTAAAACACACCTTCTCTCAGCCATAGCTCATACTCATCTGACTGCACCAAACAAGTTAAAACTTGTTACACACTGTTACTAAGGTTTGATGCACTGCTTCCAGTATTAAAGATCTCTGCCCTTCCGTTGGACAGCTCTCAGTAGCAGCATTCACCCTATTTTTTTTTTTTTATCACAATGGAAAGGCTCCATGTTACACATTGCTTCTGGTATGGCAATTTCTGTCAAAAACATTATGATGTGTCCTCATCCACCTTATTCACCGGATCTGGAACTGTGCCACTTCTGGCTCTTCCCCAAAGTCAAAATAACCAGGTAAAGTAAATGTTTTGAATCGATTCAGGACATCGAGGTAGCCAAGACATTGCAACTAAGACACTCACAAGAGGACTTCCAGAACTGCTTCAGAAAGTGGCAAGAACGATGTGAAAAGTGTGTTTGAAGTGAAGGGGAGTATTTTGACAGGGATTAATGGCAATGTGTCTTTTACTGTAATAAATTTTTAAATTTAAGCATTCACCATATTTCTTGATCACACCTCATATGAGGTATGACAAATAGTTCACGAACTTGCCACTGTGTGCTTACATTGGCAGCACTGTACAAACAGCTTAGTAAGGTTTCATAACCTTGGTATATCAGTGTCTCACAGCTGTGTTCATGTCAATGTGTGGCGGTGTCTTGCTGAGTGACATTCATTATTGTCATTAAGTGTTTTTGTGTGCTGTAAGGGGAATGTCTGAGCTTGAATTAGAGCAATGAACAAATATTAAATTGCTTGTTAACTTGGCAAGAGCAGAAGTAAAGTCAGAGACATATTAGTCCAAGTTTATGGGGATAATGCCATGAAGAAACATGTACAAATGGATTAAATGTTTTTCTGAGTGGAGAGAATGCATCACTGATGAAGAAAGGTCAGGGCGGCCAATAACAAGCAGAACTGATGAAAACATTGCAAGAATTCGTCAAATTGTGCATCAAAATTGTTGGGTGGCTTTGAGAAGCATAGCAGACCAAGTAAGCATAGATAGAAAAACAGTAAGGAAAATCTCAACTAAAAATTATGTCTTGAGAAAGATGTGTGCAAAAATGGTCCCGAAGGAGCTCACCGATGAACAAAAAAGCAAAGGAGAGTTGAAGTTTGCCAAGACCTTTTGGAGAGGCAAGGCGATGTTTTGGGCCATGTTATCACTGGTGATGAAACATGGGTGTACCAATATAACTCTGAAACAAAGCATCAAAATGCACAATGGAAGTCAGCCAATTATCCTCTACCAAAAAAATTCTGTCAGTCCAAATCAAGAGTTAAAACAATGTTGCTAACCTTTTTTGATATCAAATTCATTATGAATTTGAACCAACTGGAGAAAAAATTAACCAAATTTACTATTTAGAAGTGCTAAAAAGGCTGCATGAAAAATTAGATGAAAACAACCTGAACTTTTCGCCAACAATTCATGGCTCTTGAGTCACGACAATACAACAGCTCACACGGCACTGTTTGTGAGGGAGTTTTTAGCCAGTAAACAAATAACTGTATTGTATTGGAACACCCTTCCTCCTACTCACCTGATCTGGCCCCCAAAGACTTCTTTCTTCATCCAAAGATAAAGGAAATATTGAAAGGAAGACATTTTGATGACATTTAGGACATCAAGGGTAATACGATGACAGCTGTGATGACCATTCCATAAAAAGAGTTCCAAAATTGCTTTGAAGGGTGGACTAGGCACTGGCATAGGTGCATAGCTTCCCAAGGGGAGTGCTTCAAAGGTGGCCATGTGATATTCAACAATGAGATATGTAGCACTTTTTCTAGGATGAGTTCACGAACTTAAATGTCAGAACTTCATGTGTGTGTGTGTGTGTGTGTGTGTGTGTGTGTGTGTGTGTGTGTGTGTGTGTTTTAAGGAATTGGCTTATGTAATGATGGAGGCTGAGAAGTTCTAAGAGCTCCAGCACAAAGGTATAAGTTCCAGGTTGAGCCCAAGGAGACCCATGTCCCAACTCAGACTGTCAGGCTGAGAGAATGAATTCTCTCTTGCTCAGATTTTAGTTCTATCGCGGCCTTAAATAGATTGGCTGAGACCCACTCACACTGGGAGAGGAATCTGCTTTACTCAGTATATGGATTAAAATGTTAATCACCCTCACAGACACCCAGAATAATGTTTAACCAAATATCTGGGTACCCCATGGCCCAGTCATACACAAAATTAACCATCACGGTGCTCAATTACTTGCTTCCCTCCCCTCTTTTCCTTGCAAATATGAGGTCCACAGAAAGAAAAATGAAGGCCTTGTGGAGATAGGACGTTTTTCACTGCGATAGGCTCAAGCAGTTGCCTCTTGTACTTGAGGGATTTTCCAGTGTGACAACTGAAATATCCATGAGCATATTTCTCTAAGATTCTGTGTTTACTGGAAAAACTATTCATTATCATAGTTCATTGAAAAGGTTCAGTTATGACACAAAAGATTATATTGCTCAGGGTTCTTGGTTGCAGACAACAGAATCCAGTCTAGTTTTATTAGAAAAGGGTTTTAGGCACCTTAGAAGATTTCTTTCAAAGACTTAATTTTTTAAAGAGCAGTTTTAGGTTCACAGGAAAATTCAGAGGAAGGTACAGAGATTTCCCATATACCCTTGCCCCCACCCATTCACAGCCTCCCCAGTTGTCAACATCCCCACCAGAGGGTACATTTGTTATAGTTGATTAACCTACATTGTAAACTCTGGCAAACACTGATCTGTTTACTGTCTCCATAGTTTTCCTTTTCTAGGATGTCATGTAGTTGGAATACAGAGCATAGCCTTTTTCAGATTGGCTTCTTGCACTTAGTATAATAATATGCACTTAAGTTTCCTCCATGTCTTTTCATGGCTTGATAGCTTATTTTGTTTGAGTACTATCTGAGGGTGGGGGAAGGCTTCAAGGAGGAAGTAATGAAGAGGAGGAGAAGCTGACCAGGGCCTTATCTGATGATTCAAAATAATTCTCTTTTGAAATGTAAATGTACAACCGAGAATTATAGCATAAATTTTGGGAGAGGCACAAGCATGGGCTTGTGCATCAAATCCCACTACTCTCATGGCCAATTCTTTAGACCCCAGCAACCTCTCTCTGAGTCTCCTGCCTCCTCATCATAAAATACAAGTATCACTCACTTACCTACTCCATAATATGGAATGTGAGGTTCAGTGCCTAGCACAAATAAGCAGGCTTCCTACCTGCTCCCTCCTATCCCCTGCCAACTTTGTCAACATTCTTTGTACTGCCCACTGCACCTACTTTTGAACATACTGGGAGAAGAAACTAATGAACTGAACCCTACACTTCCCTTCAAGGACAAAGACCTCTCCTGTTTAAGGCTGGATGATTCAACTTTGGCTACTTCACAGTGATTAAAGTAGGACTTCTGAAAGAAGTTTGATTTAATTTTACATATTCTACAAAAGTCTACCCATATAACTGGTTTGAATCTCAGTCTTACTGGATGTAACATCAGGTTCTAGGCTCCATCCTACCAGGCTGGCCAAGAATGTAACCCCAGTCATTTCTGGGGTTCCCACTTACCTTCCTAGGCGTATCAACCTTGGGTATTACGTCGTGCCAAAGTTTTTCTCATTCCAGCTGCATGAGCTCTTGGGTCAGTGGCTCTGTGGTATCCATGCCAAGAATAGTGTCCCCACCAGTGTCCCACCCAGCCAAGCCCTGCGAGGCTCTGCCCTCCTACAGACCAGGCACAAAGCAAAGGTCTCCCTTCCTGGGAGAATCTCCAGTGCCCTCCCCACCCCACCAAAAATGCATCCTGCATCCTGCTACCTGCTGGTATGGAAGACTAAATGGGGAAATAAGGGGTGAAAAACATAAATTTCTCAAGAATCATTCCCTCCATGCAAGATTTTTCCTAAGGCTCACCCAGATGGAAGCACGAGGCAGGAAATGAGAACCTCTTAATAGCACACTTCAATAATGAGCTTTAAAACAGTAGGGTGGGGGGGGTGGGGATTGTGGGTTTTGTTGTTTGTTTGTTTGTTTGTTTGTTTTAAGTCAAGTTTTGACCACAAGTGTAACTCTTTGAAAACCATTTTCTTGCCAGAGAAGTTGAAGAGAAGGAGAAGATGCCTAAATATAAGTGTCTGTTGGAGAGGGGAGGCAGTAGAGATCTGACCCTGGGGAAACCATTTCACCACTCCTAAAACTATCCACCTCAAAGGATTGTTGGGAGGGTTAAAGGAGAGTGAGCACATAAAGCAAACAGTACAGGCTGCAGAGAACTTGATAAATCTTGTGTATGAGATTGTACAATTAAGTTTGAGAACTTGTTGCAACAATGTTGCTAACCTTTTTTGATATCAAAGGGATTATTCATTATGAATTTGTACCAATTGCACAAACAGTTAACCAAGTTTACTATTTGGAAGTGCTGAAAATGCTGCATCAAAAAGTTAGACGACCTGAACTTTTCACCAACAATTCATGGCTCTTGAGTCACGACAATACACCAGCTCACACAGCACTGTCTGTGAGGGAGTTTTTAGCCAGTAAACAAATAACTGTATTGGAACACCCTCCCTACTCACCTGATCTGGCCCCTAATGACTTCTTTCTTTAACCGAAGATAAAGGAAATATTGAAAGGAAGACATTTTGATGACATTCAGGACATCAAATGTAATACGATGACAGCTCTGATGGCCATTCCAGAAAAAGTTTGAAAATTGCTTTGAAGGGTGGACTAGGTGCTAGCATTGCTGCATAGCTTCCCAAAGGGAGTACTTTGAAGGTGACTATAGTGATATTCAGCAGTGAGGTATGTAGCACTTTTTCCAGGATGAGTTTGCAAACTTAATTGTCAGACCTCACATGTTACTATTGTTGTTATTACTGAAAATGGGAGTGATGACTAGGGACAGCAATTAGAAACAATCAACATCCAACATTATTTTTGTTTCACTGTAAGTGCAAGAAAGCCTGCTCATTTCTGCAAATTTCTCAAAAAGCCCTTTTTTGAGATTTTTAAAGGAACACCCAAATACTGATCCCAAAAGCCAGGTCAAAGGTCATATAACATGACTTCCTTCCTTTCACTCATGTAGACAATCCAAGTTATGACCTCAAATTCAGGGGCTGACAACACTTGAGGCTGAGTTTCCTAGACTCCGAAACCATTTCTTCTAGCCACAGCTCATGAGAAGAGGTAATAAGTCTGTGTACTAAGATTACCCTTGCAGCTATAAATCTCATACATACTTTATATTTATAACCTAAAAATCTAAGAAAACAAGTGCAGTGAAAGTCAAACTAGCACTCCCCCTCTCCAGAAAGAAACATCCTCCACCTCTACCCTGTGCCTTCCCCAAATGGGCAACTGAGAAATTTAGCTTTCTAAAAAACCAAAACTATCAAGAAAGTTACACTCAAAAACTTGTATCTGGCTCACTGTATCACAATATGCCACAATAGCTTTAAAGTACAACCAAAATGACAGACCTAGGGCTGATTGCAATTCTGTTAGAGGCAAGTTTAGGATAATTAAAATGATAGTTAAAGGGCCAGCCGAGCAGCGCGTTGTTTAGGAGTCAGCTTGGGATGCCAGCTCTGAGCAGCACGGCCCGGGTTCGGATCCCACATGAGGGTCAGTGACACTGCCCTCTACTGCTAAGATGGTGAAAAACAGCTCGACCTGGAGCTGGACTGCAGTGGGGCTGGCTGGCAGCTGGCATGAGCTGCTCTGAGCCACCGTGAGCGGCCATCCAATGGCCAGCAAGTGACTGCCTCACCTGGGAAGAGCGCAATGATAATACCAACATGGGCCAGTGAAGTGACGTCCTCCACAACTAGACTGAAGAACAAAAGGACAGCAACTTGTCTGTTCCCTTTCCCCAATTCCCCAACGCTGTTCCCCTCCTCTAATTCTCCAATAAAATTAAAAAAAAAAAGATAGTTAAAACAGTCAGCAGGACCTATACAAACAAAGACAACTCCTTCAATTAAATGTGACTTGCCGACTTCTATGCTTTTTGGTTTACACCAACTGGCAACTTACTAATTGTGGGCATGGGAAGTAAAGGCAACAGTTGTAGGCTCTGTTCTCTTCCCACATGGGGACAGGGATGCAAGGCACATTTTGAATAATGGTCTGAGGTCCAAAGGGCATTAGTCAATGAGCACCATATTGTGAGTTCCAAAAAAGAGTTAATAGAAAAGCAGAAGCTTGAGGGAACAGAAATATGTATGGGGGACAGGGGTAAGAAGGGTTGAAGGGGTGGTAGGGAAAACAGGAATTCCAGAGTTAAAAAGGCATCTTTGAAAGGTATACTACAATTGAACATTTCGTATCATACTTAAGCTAACAGTATGACAAGCAGGGCTGTAGGCGAGTTAAATTATACCAACTTTTTTTTCTTTTTTTCTTTTTAGATTTTTTTTAATTGGGGAATTGGGGAAGGGGAACATTGTGTTTTTCCAAGACCCATTAGCTCCAAGTCAAGTTGTTGTCCTTCAATCTTAGTTGTAGAGGGCGCAAGCTCAGCTCTAAGTCCATTCACCACTTTCAATCTAGTTGCAGGGGGTATAGTCCACCTTCCCCTGCGGGAGTCGAACCGGCAGCCTTGTTGTTAAGAGCACTTGCTCTCACCAGCTCAGCAGCAGCTCAGCTTGGGCACAGCTCATTGGTCCATGTGGGAATTGAACCGGCAACCCTCTTGCTCAGAGCTCATGCTCTAACCAACTGAGCCACTCAACCGGCCCTACCAACTTTTTTCAAAATAAAATGTCATGTTTATTGTAGTATGTATGAATTTTGTAATCACTTAACATGTGTAACACTATGTTACCATTTTTATTACCGCTTTAAAAAAAATGTGTCACTGATGTCTTTGAGGATTGTGTACCAACTCCACTTATTCCATAAGCCCTATAGTTTTTTATTAATAATAACTTTTAATACTTCAATTACAGTTGACATACAATATTAGTTTCAGTATATAACATAGTGATTAGATATTTATATGACTTACAAAATGATCACTCTGATAAATCTAGTACCTATCTGACACCACACATAGTTATTACAATATTATTGACTATATTCCTAATACTATACTTTATATCCCCATGTCTATTTTGTAACTATTAATTTGTACTTCTTCATCCCTTCCCCTTTTTCATCCATTCCCCCAACCCAACTCCCATCTGGCAACCATCAAAATGTTCTCTGTATCTATGAGTCTGTTTCAGTTCGGTTTGTTAATTTATTTTGTTCTTTAAATTCCACATATAAGTGAAATCATATGGCATTCGTCTGTCTCTGTCTGACTTACTCCAGTCAGCACAATACCCTCTGTTGTTGCAGATGGCAAGATTTCATTCTTTTTTATGGCTGAGTAATAGTCCATTATATATATGTACTACCTCTTCTTTATCCACTCATCTTTTGATGGACACCCAGGTTGCCTCCATATCTTGGCCATTGTAAACAATGCTGCAATGAACATACGGGTGCACATTGAAGTAGTGTTTTGGGTTTTTTTGGATAAATACCCAGAAGTGGGGTTACTGGGTAGTAGTGTTTTGGGTTTTTTTGAATAAATACCCAGAAGTGGGGTTACTGGGTCCTTCTTTGTCTCTTGTTATAGCCTTTATTTTGAAGTCTATTTTATCTGTTATAAGCATTGCTACCCAGATTTTTTTCATTTCCTTTTTCATGAAATATGTTTTTCCATCCTTTTACTTTCAGTCTGTGTATCTTTCAATCTGAAGTGGGTCTCTTGTAGGCAGCATAGGTAAAGGTCTTATTTTCTTATCCATTCAGCCACCTGATCTCTTTTGATTGGAGCATTTAATCCATTTACATTGAAAGTAATTGTTGATAGATATGTAGTTATTGCTATATTATGATTTATGTTTCCCTCTCCCTCCCTTTCCCTCTTCTTCTTCTACTTCTTCCTCTTCCTCTTCCTCTTCTTCCTTCTTCCTCTTTCTCCTTCTCCTTCTTCTTCTTGTCCCCTTAACATTTCTTATAATGCTGGTTTGGTGGTTATGAACTCCTTGTTTTTTTCTTGTTTGGAAGATCTTTATCTGTCCTTTGATTCTAAATGATAGCTTTGTTGGGTAAGGTAATATTGATTGCCCTTGCTTTTCATCACTTGGAATTTTGTGCTAATCCTTTCTGAATATTCCTTATAGTTTTTTTATTAAATTTTTTTTATCTTGAAATAATAATAGACTCACAGGAAGTTACAAAAATAATACAAAAATTGGGCCGGCCAAGTGGCTCATTGGTTAAGAGTTGGCTTGGGAGCGCAAGCTCTGAGCAGCAGGGCCACCGGTTCAGATCCTACATGGGCCAGTGATGCTGCGCCCTCTACAGCTAAGATGGTGAACAACAGCTCGACCTGGAGCTGGGCTGCTGTGAGTCACCAGCACTGGCATAGGCTGCAGTGGGGCTGCAGTGGGCTGCCGTGAGCTACCGTGAATGGCTGGCAGCCAGCATGAGCTGCCAAGAGCCGCCGTGAGTAGCAGTCCAATGGCCGGCGACCAAGCTGCCTCAGCCAGGAAGAGCACAATGATCACAAAACCAACATGGGCCAGTGAAGCGACATCCTCCACAACTAGACTGAAGAACAAAAGGACAGCAACTTGTCTGTTCCCCTTCCCGGATCTCCCAACGCTGTTCCCTACCCCAATTCCCCAATAAAATTTTTGTTGGGACATCGCTTCACTGGCCCATGTTGGTATTGTGATCATTGTGCTCTTCCCAGGTAAGGCAGATCGGTCGCTGGCCACTGGACAGCTGGCTGCTGACGGCGGCTCTTGGCAGCTCTTGGGGCTGCCAGCTGCTCACACCAGCTGCTGGCCACACACGGTAGCCCATGGCAGCCCACTGCAGCAGAGGCTGCAGCCTACGCCTTCTCTGGGGACTCAAGGCAGCCCAGCTCCAGGTTGAGCTGTTGTTCACCATCTTAGCTGTAGAGGGCGCAGCGTCACTGGCCCTCATGTGGGATCCAAACCAGTGAACCTGCTGCTCAGAGCTGGCATCCCAAGCCAACTCCTAACCAATGCGCCACTCGGCCGGCCCTAAAAATCTTAAAAATAATAGTAATAATAATACAAAAATTCCTGTGTACCCTTCTCCCAGCTTCTCCCAATGGTGACATCTCATAGAGCTGTAGTACAATATCAAAACAGGAAATGGACATTGGTACAGTACTGTTAACTACAGACCTTCTATTTTTAGCATTTTTAAAAACATTCATTCATTCGTGTATGTGTTAAGTGACCCCTTCTCATGTTACATACACCTCTCTCAGTCACCTCTTCTCACTACTCCTCCCTTTTCCATCTATAAGCCGAACCACTTATATAGCCTAAGTCTTCATACATTCTTATTTCCTTATTCTGACCTCCTCTGTCACTATTTTAAAGTTAAATTTATCTTGTGCTATTATATTTATGTAAACTATTTCAAAACCTTTTGGAATAAAAAGGGGGAATATATATGATATATATGATAGAGAGAGAGATTAAAAAAAGAAACTATTCTACTTAAAATCTCTGCCCCTCTCATTAAATTCTTTTTCATTCTCTACTCTGGGTATCTTCCAGATTTGACTGAGATGTTTCAGCAAAATTAGGACATCTCTATTCTTTCAGACAGCATTTATTAGACTGTATTAATTATTCTGATGTGTTAATGTACTAATAAAATATATTAATGGTTTATTTACATATTTGTCTTCTTCACCAGACTAGAAGAACAAGGAACAACATTTTTATTCCTCCCTACTTCTTTCCTTCAGCAATCACTTCCTGAGACCAGTCTGTGCCACGTTATACAGTGGGAACCAGAACAGCCCTATCAGGGAATTTATGTTAGGACATGATATTCACCTTTGTAGGCTGTAGCATATAACTGGCACTCCATAAACATTTACTGATTGAATGAAATTTCAGGCAACTCCTCATCCCCCACCCCCACCCCACCCCATGTAAGCCTGTGAATATGACATGACACTTATTGGTATCTCTACACACTGCAGTTCCCACACGGAATACCCTGCATACCTTTAAAAATTGTGCAACTAGAGTTGCTGAGTTGGCATAGCTACTGTTAGCCTGAATCAGTGGGCAAGGCAGCATTTACTTCCTGGTGTCCTGAAAGAAAAGAAGGGCGTTCTGCACTGAAAACTCTCGTATAACTTCAGGTCTCGAAAAGCCTGATTCGGGACCTGGCACCAGGGCACAACAAGATAGTTGCGTTGGCACAGCCTCCAGGCCTCTCCCGGGCCACACACCACCGCTACACTTTGCTTTCTGCTGAGTCTCACCCAGGTTTGCCCTTCCCTCCCATCAGGGTGCCTTGAACTCCTCACCAGGTCATTCCAGGCTCCTAAGTAGACACCAAATCCCCCCACCCCCATGCCCACACTCAGAAAACTTCAAGAACGCAAATTTAATGGAATCAAGACCTCCTCTGACCCTTGTCTTCCCCCCCCACCCCCCCTCGATCGCCCCTGCAGTTCTCAGAGAAGACCAACTCTCCCAAGAGAGTCCCGGAGACAGTGGCAATGTACCAGCGCACCCAGGGGCAAGGAAGGGTCCCTGACCCCTCGGGCAGAGTGAGCGCCCCAGAGTGCTTGGGCGGGGTTGAGACCCGGGAACTTCATTTATATTTGCAGCTGTGCCCAAACTCTTCCTACTACCATCCACCCTCTAAAATCAGAAACAACGCGTGCGAAGGTGAGTGCCTCTGGGCGAAACCCAAAGCGAGCAAGCATCACCCACAGGACTCCAGGACATCTCAGGCCGCCGCCCCCAGAGTCTCTCGTTTCCGCTTCCTCAGGTGCCCCCATGTCGCAATGCAGCCACCTCCACTTCCCTGGGCTGCAGCGGTGCCGGTACAGCCGCAAAGCTGGGACCACACACTACCACCCGGTGCCCACTTGGGGAGGAGTCCGCCTACCCGCCGGGTACTGTGTCTGCGAGGTGGGTGTACCTGGACGCGATAGGGTAGGTAGATAGAAATAAGCAGGAGGAGAAAA
Source organism: Hipposideros armiger (assembly GCF_001890085.2). Lineage (NCBI taxonomy): Eukaryota > Metazoa > Chordata > Mammalia > Chiroptera > Hipposideridae > Hipposideros > Hipposideros armiger. Next base: position 202,595 of record NW_017732419.1, on the reverse strand, counting down.
TTAACAGCAGTTAGAAAGCCCCTTGTTGAGCTCCTATTTGGGTCAAGGCCCCTTGCAGCTGCCCACCAGGATTCCAGGTTTTCACATACCCCAAAAGGATGTGTTTACAGATACCCCTAACCCATAGGGGTGTGTTTGTTTACACATGCCCCTAAATCAAAGAAATGCATTGCTAGGTGCCAGAGGACTAGGCGTCTCAGGGGGAGAAAGACAGATCAGAGAAGCGAGAAGGGGAGGCAAGTCTACTCATAGAAATAAAAGCCTTCACTCCATGTAAGGCGAGGCTGCTTCCTTCCCTCTCTTGGGTCACACGTCTCGGAGTGCACTCTCTTTTACTAATAAATTTCTGCTGTTTATGCTGCATAAAATTCTGTCTCTTGTTTGAAGTCTTTCCTTCAAGAAGACAACCGAGGTTTCAACGTCATCTCGCGGTGACAGACGTACCCCTGCAGAGCCCCACTTGAGTCTCACCTGGCACGGCTAGGTCGCCTCGGAGCTGTTGAAACTTGCCGCCGCCCCCTGAAAAGCAAAGATCTTAGGGCACCGGTGAACAGCTGGTCGCAAAGCACGAGGTGTGACGCCCTCCCGGGTCTGGCGGAGCCCGCAAGGAGGGGCGGGGACCACGCGACTTTCCGAGGCCGTGTGGGGGAGAGCGGGTCTCTCTGAAACCCAGATGGAAAGGAAGCAGCCCGAACAAGGGGCACACTCAGGCAGAGCAGCCTCCACGGCGAAAACCCACAGCCCGGATCTTCCGGGTGCTAGAGATTGACTGCGCCCCAGGTCCTCAACCGCCAATACGTTCCCTTCTTCATTTGCCTCATCTGCAGTTAGCGTAGGCTCTGCTGCAGGCGTTTGCTGGTGGTGGGGCGGGCTTCCCTTCAAGTTGTCAACTCGATTTCCATTAATTAGTGCCAAACAGCATTCTCTTTTAAATCCTGACCAGGGTCAGGATACCTCCCGGAGGGAACCGACTCGGGAAACGGTCTCAGCGCAGTCCACCTACTCGGGCTGCTTCTCAGGGTGTGTCCAACTTTGCTGCAGGAGCCTATATGCCGGTTAGGGGTCCCCGCTCTCAGACCGCGGGCATGGAGGCCGTACAACTGCCACACTGAGCCCTCATGTCAGCAGCTATCGCGTGGTCTCTTGACTTCTGTTTCCCAGGACAAAGCTTGAGCAGCTGAGAATGATCTGGAGTCACTTCTGGCTGAAGTTACTGCTCAGCTCTGCTAAAGCAGTCCCCATCCTTCTAGAACAACGATTTCCATAAATACGGGGTAAATGCCAGAAGCCAGCCAAGAGCAAATTCAGCTTTTAAATCCCAGTTACAATATTTAGTTGTTGTGTAACCATTATGTGTAAAATGGGCATGATAATACTAATTATAGAGTTGTTAAAGGATTCAATGAAAGAATTATATGTCAAAACATACAGCATAGTGACTAGCACAATGTAAATGCTCAATAAGTGTTTATTGTTATTAGATATGGATATGGCCAAGAGCCTAGTCCAAAAACTCAGACTGGGCCACATTCTCTCAGAAATTTGAAATAAGTAATAATAGATCAAGGCAATTAATAAAAGGGAGTTGAAACTGGGTCAATGATCCAGATTTCGGAATGGACCAGAACCAAAGTAATAAGAAAGCAGAAAATGAGTACGCAGCGGTAACTGTTAAGAGAACAGAGATACAGTGAGATGCAGAGACCCTTGAGGGACCAGGTAGCAAATGAGACACACTTATGAGATTTGGGTTCCTGACACTTTTTCCTACAGTGAAACTTCTCCCTCCCCAACTTTTATTAAGATAAATTAACTTCTGCTCTTTGCAAATGAAGTGCTTGACTAGAGGATTCGCCCTGCCCCCCCCACACACCCACCCAAGTTGTGATTGGAATGAACTGACATGACATAACTTTTCTTTGCTTTCATCCGGATTAAGTTAGCAACTTTAAAATAGGAGTTTCCAGGGCCGGCCGAGTGGCGCGATGGTTAAGAACTCGCTTGGGATGCCAGAGGACCCCGGTTCGGATCCCACATATGAGGGCCAGTGACACTGCCCTCCACAGCTAAGATGCTGAACAACAGCTCAACCTGGAGCTGGGCTGCCATGAGTCGCCGGCGACGGCGTGGGCTGCAGTCCCTGTGGCAGTGGATTGCCATGGGCTACCGTGTGTAGCCAGCAGCCAGCGTGAGCGGCCGTCCAGAAGCCGGCGACTGATCTGCCTCACCAGAGAAGAGCAATGATGGTGCCAACTTGGGCCAGTGAAGCAACGTCCTCCACAACTAGACTGAAGAACAAAACGACAGCAACTTGTCTGTTCCCCTTTCCCCAATTCCCCAGCACTGTTCCCATCCCCCCAATTTCCCAATAAAAATCTTAAAAAATAATAAAATAAAATAAAATAAAATAGGAGTTTCCAGGGCCGGCAGAGTGGCTCAGTTGGTTAAGAGCTCGCTTGGGAGCACCAGCTCTGAGCAGCAGGGCCACAGTTCGGATCCCACATTAAGGGCCAGTGATGATATGCCCTCTACAGCTAAGATGATGAACAACAGCTTGACCTGGAGCTGGGCTGCTATGAGTCACCAGCGACGGCTAGGCTGCAGAGGGGCTGCAGTGGGCTGCCATCAGCTACATGAGTGGCTGGCAGCCAGCATGAGCGGCTGACTAATGACCAGCAACCGATTGCCTCACCTGGGAAGAGCACAATGATCATACCAACATGGGCCAGTGAAGCGGATGTCCTCCACAACCAGACTGAAGAACAAAACAGCAATTTGTCTACCTGTCTGTTCCCCCTTCCTCGATTCCCTAATGCTGTTCCCCTCCCCCAACTCCCCAATAAAATCTTTAAAAAAATAAAATAAATAATAATAAAATAGGAGTTCCATTGGTTCATTGATCTAGGAAAGTAGGTGGTCATTGGAAGAGACCAGACTCTAACTCTGATCACACATACATTTTTCATGTGACTACAGAAGGGTTAATTTCAGGGCTGGTCTTTATAAATAAAGTACAACAATGAAAATACTTTGCATTTCATCATTAAGAAGGACTGAAAATTCAAATCCAATCATAAGTTAATAAAATTACTGAGATTTGTTCATATTAATGCTTGCTAAGTAAGGACTTAAGAAAGGATCTCAAAAAATTTTTAATTATATATATATATATATATATAACTGCCTCAGTTTTTTGCTTATAAGAATTGTTAAGTCTTTAGAATCATGTAAATGTATATTGCAAGTTACTTGGTCCAAAATACTTATATTTTATTTAATAAACCAATCCTTATGGTTAATTAACTCTTGCAGAATTAATTCCTAATGGAATACTTAACATTTTTTAAAAAACAATACTGTATAGGAACTGTGCAAGTGCTTACATTGCTATCTATCAGGAACTGGATAAAAACTTGATATTGAGATAATAACAGCTTACATTTACCAAACACTTGCTATGTGCCAGGAGCTAAAAATGCTTTACTTAAGGTCAAATTTTATTTCTCATTAATTACCTTATAGGGAAACATTATCCTTATATTATTGTATTTGTCAGTGTGATTATGAAGTCCACTAAATAGTATTATAAGTGAATATTTGCAGCAATTACTTGAGCCTATTTTTTATTTCTATAATTAGTTTATTAGACTGACAAATAGCCATTCCCTCATTCAATAGTTCTAGTCACAGTGCTTCAGGTAAGCAATAACTATTTAATCTATATAAAGCAGTCACTATTAAATCCTTACCAATGATATCACCAAGAGAGAAAACCAATTAGTAATTACTGTAAATGATCTGATAAAATTTTCTCCGGTCATTAATAGCCTTAAAGTTCACATATATACGTTTCCACATCTGGAATGGCAGCATAAGGAGTAAGTACCCTGTGAAACAAGCCTGATAACAATTATTTTTACGAAAACAGCCATTTAAAAGCTCTGGAAGTTTCCCTAAGGGCGTACAGCAAATGAAGAATTAGTTATTTTAAAAAATCTACTAAAACTAGAAGAGAACAGGCAGAGTCTGTAACAAATGTGGCATTGAGATAGGAAAATTATAGGCAGTCAGGAAATTGCCACGGGAGAGGGAATCAGGGCGAAACCATAACAAAGCCAGGGAAATAATTTTATTAGCTGACAAATAGGTTTAAGTCACAGGACCCGCCAGAGTGACAAGCTCAGGTGGGGGAGGAGGAAAAGCTTTTTCCCAAGCCTGTAACAAAAGGTCAGGGATCCCCAGGTAGAATTCATATCTTCAAAGAGGTTAGTTAGCATCTCTTCCAAGCATAGGCCTGGCCCCAAAAGGCAGTCCTTCTCCCCATGCATACAAAAAAGGTTTAAAAACAGAAACTTTTGTCTCAGCTAGTAGGCACCACAGTCGGGACCCCCAGTCTTTTTGAGAGCTGTTACTTTCTGCTCTAATAAACTGTGCTCTGCTGCAAACTTGGTCTGGATCTCCATTCTTCAGTGCTACGAGACCACGATCACGGGAACATACAAACACACACACACAATCACAAAATCCTGCTTTGGCATTTGAACCACTACCCACCCCCTCCCTCTCCTCTCCTAGCTCAATATGATGGAAACTCCACTCCAAGTGGGTACAGCCAAGAATACAGGGTGACCTCTCCCCCTTAGTTCCCAGCCAAGGGCAACAGTATCCAGAATTTCTCATCTCCCCCAGCCATGCCTTGCAGAAGCTAAATTCCAAGCTAGTGAGAACAAGAGGCAAGGGACTACCTTCTTTCACCCAGCCACCACTCTTAGGGTAAAAGCTCTACCTCAGACATGACACACTAACAGTGGGCCCCCGATCACCCTCACCCTCACTAATTGGTAGGGCAAAGGTTCCAAACCAGGAGAGGCATGTCAAGAAGACCAGAGAGGCTACCATCCTGACCCAGAAGCCTGCTCTTAAAGTAGGAGTATCAGAGTTGCATACCTCTGCCACCACTTCCAGCTCAGAGCTGTGGCTCAGGAATTTTTGCCTAGGGAGAGAACCAAAATATAAAACAGAGAGCTCCAAAGCTATTCGCAAAGGAGGTGACTTTATTTGAAAGAGTGTAGGGAAGTTAAAGCCTAAGGGTACTCAAAACAGGTTTTGGTGGAAAGCAATTAAGTGGAAGCTGACTTTGAAAGATCTCCAAGCTAATCCAAAGCCACCTAGTTACCAGAGAAAACCAGGGAAAAAGAGAGGGCTCAGAAGAGCCTTCCTGACATTAGAACAAATCACAAATATTACCCCCAAAACTATCTGTTCAAAGGAGCCAGGATTTAATTGGATCAGGTTGTGGAGTAATTTATACCCCAGAGGAAAACAATAGAGCAATCAGCTGATGACTAGTGGAGCTTAACAGCTGGATGGGATCAAGGAGACAGTAAGGAGCCCTACTAAAACCATGGTCATCCCAGGATGACTGTGGACATGCTAAAGGCAGTGACATCTGAGGATAAACATCAGAGGCTCCACAATGTGGAGGAAATACACATCACTAAAAAAAGTCCAGTCAGGCACTAAAAAATTAAACAAGCCAACTATAATAACAAGCTCCAGGGGATGGAGGGTGGGTATCAATATAGAGTTGCTATAAACAGAAAATATCAATAGAGACATTCTTTTTAAGAAGAGCCAAATGAGAATTGTGAAATTGAAGGGTGCAATAACTGAAATGAAAAACACCAGAGAGGTTCAACAACAGATTTGAACTGACAAAAGAATTACCATACTTGAAGGTAGTTTAACAGAGATTATGTAACCCAAAGAACAAAGAGGAAAAAGATTGAAAAAAATTGAACAGAGCCTCAGAGAAATGTGGGTCACCATTAAGCACACCAATGTATGTGTAATGGAAATACAAGAATTCCAAGTTTGATTTTTAAGAAATTCTTTTTTTTTAAAGGGCAGAAGAAACTTTTTTTTTTTTTAAGGTTTTTATTGGGGAATTGGGGAGGAGAACAGTGCTGGGGAATTGGGGAAGGGAACATTGTGTTTTTCCAGGACCCATCAGCTCCAAGTCAAGTTGTTGTCCTTCAATCTTAATTGTGGAGGGTGCAAGCTCAGCTCTAAGTCCAGTCACCGCTTTCAATCTAGTTGCAAGAAGTGGGGGAGTGGTGGGGGGATGTAGTCGACCATCCAATGCGGGAGTTGAACCGGCAACCTTGTTACACACTGAGCCATCCTTGTTGCACAATGAGCCATCTACCCACCCATCAGCAGCTCGCAGCTGCTCAGCTCAAAGTGTCACGTTCAATCTTAGTTGTGGGGGGCCACAGCCCACCATCCCATAGGGGTGTTGAACCGGCTACCTTGCTACTAAGAGCATGCACTCTCACCAGTTTAGTTGCACCTCAGCAGAAACTCAGATCGGGCGCAGCTCACTGGCCCATGTGGGAATCAAACCAGTGACCCTGTTGCTCAGAGCTCCCGCTCTTAACCAACTGAGCCACACAGAAAGATCTACTTCAAATGCATCATAGTAAAAATGCTTCATCAGTAACATCAAATGTGAATACCAGTACAATAAAAATTAAAAGCATTTGGGGATGGTCCAGTGGCTCAGTTGGTTAAGAGCTTGCTAAAGAGTGCAGGCTCTGAGCAAAAAAAACCGGTTTGAGTCCTGGCCTGAGCTGAGTTGCAGCTGAGCTGCCAACAGATGGCAGGATGGCTCAGCTAAAAAAAAAAAATTAAAAGCATTTGTGCTTCAAAGTGTTACCAGAGGGGTGGAGTTGGGGTGGGGGGAGGGCATCATCTAGGCTCAATGTCTGGGCTTGGTTTCCATACCAGGGGTTGAACTCAGTGGAGTCCGGGCTAGGTTCCCACACCAGGAGTTGAACCCAGGCCTTGGGGAGGAAAATTGGGGATCTTAGCCACTATGTTGCCAGGGGTGGGTCCTCCTCAGCGAGATTTCCAGGCTCTTGGCATCTCAAGCAAAGAATTGAACGAGACACAGAGGTAAAGTAGTGAAAGAGCAGTTTATTTGAAGAGATAGTATACTCCAAAGGTATAGGAGTGGGCCTGAGCAAAAGAAGTGGCTCAAAAGACTCAAAAGGCTGCGGCTCAAAGGCAGCAGCTCTCAGGAGCCTGGGAGTTTTATCTTTTTTTTTCTCCAGGATAGGCTGTTCCTCTTAGGGCATGGGACCACCTGATTTACGGCTGTTATTGACGGGGGGCATTACCTCACCCTCTGAGACTGTGCATGTTCCTTCCCAGAATTCAGTCTGTTATAATGATATTAATGAACTACCGGGCATATGTATGATATTACAATGATGGTACAATGAGGCTAGGGTGAGATGGAGGTCATTGTAGCCTCTACTTCGCAGGTGTGAGTGACTGGTCTAATTTATTGTCTTTTAGTGTCCTCACAGTGATTAACAGGGCACATGAGGGAAGAATTTGGGAATGCAGACCCAATACCTGCCTCTGTCTGCCTTATTTTCCCTGAGAGATGTGATCCCCATAAATCTCAGTGGGGAGTTGAAGGATGGGGGTCTCTTCCGTATTTGCTTCGAACTGAGCAGGGGCATAGAGTTGTTCCTATTGGGAATTCACGGAACTCTCACCCTATCTGATCTTAAATAAAAAAGACGGTGTCTCATATCTGCCTAGGTCAGGGTGCACTGGAAGCCTTGCTGGGACATAATTCGTATCCCGACAGCCCCTAGATGAGGAGACAGATGTTAGTTAATAAATTAAATCACTGGCTCCAGGAACAGGACTGAGTCCATTTATCTTATTTCATCCAGGGGTTAGGTCTGAAATGGCCTGGAGGAGTGTTGGGCTACAATGATTACAGTTAACAAGCTTAAGTCACAGGCTTTTACATAGTTATTTGAAGCAGGGGTGAGAGATATTGTGTGTTAGGCTAGGAGCAATCTTTAGGATTAAGGAACTGATTTGAAAAGCGATCAAGACGAGGTGCTAAGGAGCTAAGAAACAGGGAAAAAGACTTAAAATTTCTATGAGGGGGCTCTCCTGAATCAAAAGGACACTATCAAGGAAATGAAGCAAACTCACTGAATGGAAGGAAATATTTCCAAATCACATTATCTGGTAAGGGACTTATATGCAGAATATATAGACCCTTACAATTCGTTAGTAAAAGACAACCCACTTTAAAAATGGGCCAAGAATCTGAATGAACATTGCCCCAAAGATACAGAAATGGCCATTAAGCACACAAAAAGATGCTCATTATTAGCCATGATGGAAACGTGGACTAAAACCACAATATACCACTTCACACCCATTAGGTTAGCTGTAATCAAGAAGAAAGATATCAAGTGCTGGTGAGTACATGAAGAAATTGGAAACCTCAGACCTGTTGTCATTGGAATTAACCCGTCATTCGCAAAAGGTAAACAAATTCACAGACTCAGCCTGAAATGAGGAGAGCAAGGAAGTAAGTTTATTCAAGAAGATCCCGGCATTGAAGTTGCCCTGGCAGACAACTGCACCTAACTTTAGGTTAGCTTTTTCTTATATAGGAAAGGGTAGGTAAATTTCCTTACAGCAGATGTGACGTATAGACTGTCACTTGATTGACATATATTGGTTATATAACTAGTTTTTTTCTGCGCATGCTCTTACCCAGAATGCATACAGAAAAACCCATGGGGTGGGGGGCAAGCCTTAATGTTCATTTTAATTGTATTATGATGAGAATAGAGTTCAAGTACAGACAGGTTTTAACAGTTTGTGCATGTGTGAACAGCCAAGTTAATACTAGTTGGGTCTTATCTCCTCCTTTTAGGAGTTTGGACATTTTGATTTCTTTCTAGGAGATGACCCTTGGTGGCTCCTGGGGAGGGGATGCAGGCCTGGGCAGTCCCTCTTCAAGCTCACTTTTATTAACCCTTTCTGCCTCATCAGTACCTGTTGGGATTGTGAAACGGTACAGTCACTTTGAAAATCAGTCTGGCAGTTTCTCAAATAGTTGCCATAATTATCATGACCCAGAAATTCTACTCCCAGACACACACCCAAGAAATATGAAAGCATGTCCACCCCAAAACTTACACACAAATATTCATAGCAGAATTTTAGCAACGCAATAGCCAAAAAGTGGAAACAACTCAAATGTCCATTAGCTGGTGGATAGACAAAATGTGATATATTTATAAAATACAGTATTATGTGACAACAAAAAAGGATACATGCAACAATATGAACTTTGAACATATTATGCTAAATGAAAGAAGCCAGTCACAAATGACCAAACATTATATATTATATGATTCCATTTATGTGAAATGTCTAGAACAGGCAACTGTCGAGACAGAAAGGTATATCAGTAGGAGTTGCCTGAGTATGGAGTGGTTAAGGGTGACAGCCAAAATGTATGTAGCTTCTTTTTGGGGTAATAAAAATGTTCTAAAATTTACTGTGGTGATAATTATACAACTCTGTGAATATACTAAAAACTGTTGAACTGTATACTTAAGTGGGTGAATTGGTATGTAATTATATCTCAACAAAGATGTAACAAAAAAAGGCTCATATATAAATAAAAGACAGCTTAAAATTTTCTGTAAGAGTTTTATTATGGAAACAAAACAAGTGTAATTAAGCACAAAATAAATAGTTTTATTCTTGATAATAGGTACATGTTACAAAATCTGAAGTATACCAGTTTATACCCCAACTCTTTTAAAGGATTTACATTTATTGAAATTAACTTTCATTATTTTGCAAAGACATAATTTTAGTTACAGGAAGAACTCATTTAATCAAAATATTCATTGTCATAGATATGAGTCACAAGTCAACATATATAAAGCAGTTGTGTTTGTCTTTGTTAAATAGTTATGCAAAGCTATTAACTTAATATATAAAAGGGTTTTTTAGGAGACATTTCAAACTATAACTTTGGGATTCATGTTTCTTTCTGATACTATTATTCCACTAAATACAATGGTTAGATGTTCAGTGTATCTCTTATAGAACTGCACATAGGATTATATATGCCAAGATTAAAATATTGCAAATTCTAAAAGACTTACAAACGGAAATGATTCAAAGATGCCTTTATGCTAAATCCAGCAAATCTTGTTCTAAAATGCCCTTTTTATTAAAGAAAACGGGTATAATGTTTAGAAACCATACTGGACAGAAAATAGTTGAGTCAAATATATTCCTCTGAAATTTTCACATCTAATTTTATTTAAACTATTAACTCTACACATTCAAATTTTAATAATGAGCTATTATTTCAATAAGAAACTGTTCAATTTTACTTGCAACTTTTCAGAGCTGTAATTTTAATATATAGTGGTATCTAAAACTATTAGCAAATAGCGAAAGTAGAGACTATGTATTATATTTTAAAAACTGGACAAATGAAGAGAATATATTAAGGTGTAAATAAGGAAGTAGTTATTTGCTTTGCAAAAAGTTCTTAAATACACAGAATCATTCACAACATATGCCATTTAAATATTCATGCATTTAAAACAAATTTACCAAAAAAAAAAATCGACTGACATACAACTTTTAGAAACCCCACCAATTTTATAAAGAAAGGTACTACTTTTATCCACAAAGGCATCAAAATGTTTTAATAGTTCAAAATAGGAAGGATGAAAACAAATTAATTTTTCAAAAACAAAACAGTTTAATATGATGGCTAGTCATTGTGCCCTTCAAGAAATTCATAATTTACTTTTTTAAAAAAGCATATTTTTCAGCCCTAACTTGTAACACACGTTTTGACCTCCGTTTCTGCTTTTCCTTGGATCAATCTGGACTGTATGAAAGAGTGCCACAACACTGAGGCTACTACTGATTTGGGTTAATATCCTGAAAAAACATGCTGTTTGTATACACAAAAGTAATAATAATAATAATAATAATAAAAACGTTAGCTCTGGAGTACATTGCATACTCCCCAGGTTGTAAAACCTGCAGTCTAACAAAAAGTACCAAGATACGGATGCCAAAGATAGAAAAAATACAAACCAGCACAGAGTCGATATCATATACCTTATCAGATAAGTTTTATTTGTTGGATTGCCTGGCACTTGGGAAGCTAAAAAAATGAATTTAGCAGGCTAGACATCCCATTGCTACCCTTAACAAAGATTTGCTTATTAATGAGTTAAAGTTACTAGTGAAAATAGCATAGTGAGGACTCAACTTAACGATGAGGAAAAAGTTACCAAATTTTTCTTTTGTAAAAGTAAGAAATGAATAATATTTATGGGAAATAAAAAGTAAGCTTTGAAATAAAGAAGTTAAGGCACTTATTTCAATAGTTTTGCAACAGCAAGAGCAAAGCATGTTTTGTATTTATTCATGAAATTCCTTCCACACAAAAACCATAAACTTTGCTCCTTGCACAGATCTTTACTGTCAAACCTACCAACTGTAAGTTACCCAAACAGAATTACTTGCAGAATTTTTTTTTTTTTAAAGATTTTTATTGGGGAATTGGGGAAGGGGAACAGACAAGTTGCTGTCCTTTTGTTCTTCAGTTTAGTTGTGGAGGACGTTGCTTCACTGGCCCAAGTTGGCACCATCATTGCGCTCTTCCCGGGGGAGACAGATCAGTCGCCGGCCTCTGGACGGCTGCTCACTGCGGCTGCTGGCCGCTCACGCTGGCTGCTAGCTACACATGGCAGCCCATGGCAACCCACTGCAGCAGGGGCTGCAGTCTACACCGTTGCCAGCGACTCATGTACTTGCAGAATTCTTAATCATTTGTTACTCTACTAATAAGAAAATTAATTAAATGCTCTTCATTCAAAATTTTCTAGTACTGCTGTTTTAACTACAGTTAAAATAGAAGCAAATAAGCTTATCTCTCATATCCAATATTATTATTTCTATATTAAAGTTCACATTTTTCTTTATAACCAATGCTGAATAAAAAATTCATTTAAAATATGCAACTAAAAGTTTCTCCAAATCTATTCTATTTAAGAAATAAGTTGGGCCGGCCGAGTGGCATGTTGGTTAAGAGTTGGCTTGGAAGAGTTGGCTTGGGAGTGTCAGCTCTGAGCATCAGGGCCCCGGTTCGGATCCCACATGAGGGCCAGTGACGCTGCGCCCTCTACAACTAAGATTGTGAACAACAGCTCAACCTGGAGCTGGGCTGCCATGAGTCGTTGATGACGGCGTAGGCTGCAGTCGGTCTGCAGTGGGCTGCCATGAGCTACCGTGAGTGGCTGTCCAATGGCCTCCGAGCAACTGCCTCACCAGGGAAGAGCTCAATGATAATACCAACATGGACCAGTGAAGTGACATCCTCCACAGCTAGACTGAAGAACAAAAGGACAGCAACTTGTCTGTTCCCCTTACCCAATTCCCCAATGCTGTTCCCCTCCCCCAATAAAATCTTTAAAAAAAAAAAAAGAAAAAAGAAATAAGTTGACAGAAGAAAAAGCAATGTACTAATACGGCAAAGACAGGAAAAAAAAAGGGATCAAATATATGGTGATGGAAGGAGAACTGACTTTAGGTGGTGAACACTCAATGTGATACATAGATGATGTATTACAGAATTGTACACTTGAAGCCCATGTAACTTTACTTACCATTGTCACCCCAATAAACTTAAATTAAAAAAAAATAACAAAAACCCACAACAAAAAAATTCAGTATATTTGGTCATAATATAAATCAATAAAAATTCAATTAAATATTTCATGCTACATAGAAATAGGTTGTTCTGTTTCAATGTCAAAACATGCAAGCTAAAATTATAATGTTTCACATGCTCTAATCACAAGTATTGCCATGTGACTGACTATTCACTATATACTTAGGTAATTACGGTAATATTTTCATAAGGCTTGAAGCTAAATATTAGTGACTCACTATTAAGATGTACAGAGAACCTGAAATACCCTCCCTGCAGCTATCTTGATATAACTTGTAAAAATTACATAAAAGTATTAAATGAGAACCAATAAAACTAATGCACCAGATATATAACAATGCCATCAAACAATTCTTCAACTCAAAAAGAGCAAAGCATACTAGAGCTAGTCTAAGAATGAATGTGGATTTGTACTTAAAAAAAAAAAATATATATATATATATATATATATATACACATATTTATTGGGTTGTCGGAAAAGTAATGACACATTTTTGCAACTAAAAACAGAAAAAATACATCATGACTTTTCCGACAACCCAATATTATAGAAAATAAGGATAATGAAAAGATCTCCCGTCTAATGTAGTAATTAAGAGTAATGCAACTGCAATTTTTAAAGCACTCTAGAAAGTGAAAAATTTGAAAACCCATTCACTGAACAGGTATATAAGGTAAAACGAAACATGCATCCCACCTTATTAAAATGATACATTTATCCTGAATCTCTTTATAAAACCAAATTAATCATTTAAGAATTTCATTACATAAATGATTAAAATATGAAAGCATTTAACTTTAAGGAACAGAGAAGTTAGACTGTGAAACTGTACTGTGAATTTTTTTATAATTGTCATTTTATCCTTAATGTTGAAGACTGTATCAGTTTCATAAGTAATAACACTTGTGTTTTATAATAAATGTAACTGTATGCAGAGGTATGTTTAACAGCATCTGCACATAGCTACAGAAATTGTTACTCATTTTATTGTACATTTTTATTCTGACAGACTTTTTACTTAATACATCAGTAGAAAACACGTGACTAGATTATATACCCTATACCCATATTTTTAAAAACTTGAACAATATTCTTGTAAATGTCTGTTTTAAAAAACACATAGGTGGGCCAGCCGAGTGGCGCATTGGTTAAGAGCTGGCTTGGGATGCCAGAGGGCCCCGGTTCGGATCCCACATATAAGGGCCCGTGACACTGCCCTCTACAGCTAAGATGCTGAACAACAGCTCAACCTGGAGCTGGGCTGCCGTGAGTCGCTGGCGATGGCGTAGGCTGCAGCCCCTGTTGCAGTGGGTTGCCATGGGCTACCGTGTATAGCCAGCAGCCAGCGTGAGCGGCTAGCAGCCACAGTGAGCGGCCATCCAGAAGCCGGCGACTGATCTGCCTTGCCCGGGAAGAGCGCAATGATGGTGCCAACTTGCAGTGAAGCAACGTCCTCCACAACTAGACTGAAGAACAAAAAGGACAGCAACTTGTCTGTTCCCCTTCCCCCAATTCCCTAGCGCTGTCCCATCCCCCAATTTCCCAATAAAAATCTTTAAAAAAAAAAACATAGGTAACAAGAGTTACTGTTTTAACATGATTAAATTGGTATCAAATTTATGGGTACAAGTAAAAAAAGCTAAATACTTAACAGTCATAAAATAATAAAATGCAATATCATGCACTATATATTGCTTAGAAAGTGCTCACTTATATAAGCAGATGATGAGAGCAGTATCATGGGAAATCTGGATATATCTTTACATATATATCCTTAAAAAAATCACTTTCTTTTATATCATTTCCATTTTAATTTAAATGCTACATATTTTCAGCTAACATTTAAATTAGTTTTTTACTGTAATATTTCAGTTCTATTATAAACATGAAATACCTTTAGAAACTGCCATGAGGATAAGAATGATTCTTTCCTTCTATTCTGTAATTATATCACATTCGGTATATATTAAACATTATATTTGAGAAATATACTCTGATCCTGAATGTATTCAAATTCAAGATCAATGTTATGATAGAACGAAGATTTATGAGGAAAAATTTATAATAGTTTATAAGGTGAACTCTTTAAAGATCATGTAACAACAAGAATACCTAGCTAGAACATTGCAGAGTGGTAAGATTTGACATTTTACCAAAGGACAGTAATGCTTGATCTTCTATTCCCCACAGAATGCTGCATCCAGTTAACAGCAGGAAGGGAAAAGCAGCAGCAACATTCTAAATGTCTATCCTCTGATCTCCAAAATGACACCACAAAAGTAGAAGAAAATCACATTTTATATCCGGTACTATAAATCTGAAATGAAGGTTCTGCTACTTTCAAGACTGAAAGGATATCACAGTGTTGATTTTATATACAAAGTAGGATCTGTTCCAGTATACTCTAGTGAAATAATTCACATATGGAGAATAGTTTATTTTGACCTCATGACAAAATCTCCCATATTTTGAATAGGTTAACTTGCCACCCTCTTCACACACCACCTATCAAAAGATATAAAACATAATATTAAAAAGCTTATTAAGCTTATAGCAGAAATGCAATCAATGTACAAATGACTATTTTATATGAAAAAAATATGCTAAACATGGACTGTCTCACCTTGTTTAGCAAACATCTCACATTGTTTAGCAAATAGAAGCCTCTTCATAAGAGAGTCACTATGCACACTAAACTTTTTTTCTTTCTTAAAGATTTTATTGGGGAATTAGGGAAGGGAACAGTGTTGGGGAAGGGGAACATTATGTTTTTCCAGGACCAAATAAGTCAAGTTGTTGTCCTTCACTCTTAGTTGTGGAGGGTGCAAGCTCAGCTCCAAGTCCAGTCACTGCTTTCAATCTAGTTGCGGGGTGGGGAAGAGGGGGGCGGTGTGTACAGCCCACCATCCCATGCAGGAGTCGAACCGGCAACCTTGTTAAGAGCACGTGCTTTCACCAGCTGAGCCATCCGGCCGCCTGTTGGCAGCTCAGCTCAGGTCCAGCTCACTGGCTCATGTGGTAATCAAACCGGCGACCCTGTTGCTCACAGCTCACGCTCTTAACCAACTGCGCCACCTGGCCGGCCCTACACTAAACTTTTGAGCTTCCCATTGAGATTGAAAAACCAATGTAAAGTGTTTCCAATTTTTAAAAGATTTCATCCTAAAATTTAGAAGGCAATGTCTCCATAGTCCATTATCATTCCTCTGAAGAACCTTATCATGGAGCCTACCAAGGATGAGAAATGAACATGTTATATTCTTAATGTATATTCAAACGCTTCTCCTAGTGTAGATGTTTACTTACAATTATATTATAAGCAAGTAAATTTTTGTAACTTATCCAGTGCAAACCTTTACATTCTCACCTTAATGATGTTCACTAAGATAACTTAGCTAGCTTGAAGGGTTTTCTATAATAAAACACTAAATATTATTCTAATACCTATGAAAGATGTGAGAGCCAACTTTAAGAGTAAAATGATGTAGTTTTAAGTCCATGCCTGGCATTACATGAAAGTAAACTGATCTTCAAAATGGAGCAAAAAAGCAGATAAAAACGTTTCAGATAGCAGATAACAATACAGCGTTAACCACTGAATACCTGATGTTTAATAAAATTCCATTTTCAGGGCTGGCCAAGTGGCTCAGTTGGTTAAGAGCTCGAGCTCTGAGCAACAAGGTCACCGGTTCGATTCCCACATGGGCCAGTGAGTTGCACCTGAGCTGAGCTGCTGCTGAGCTGCCAACAGGCAGCAGGATGGCTCAGCCAGTGAGAGCACGTGCTCCTAACAACAAGGCTGCTGGTTCAACTCCTGCATGTGATGGCGGGCTACTCCCACCTGCAACTAAGATTGAACATGGCACCTTGAGCTGAGCGGCCGCTAGCTGCCGATGGGCAGCCGGATGGCAACTGGACTTGGAGCTGAGTGAGCTGCGCCCTCCACAACTAAGATTGAAGGACAACAACTTGGCTGTTCCCCTTCCCCAATTCCCCAATAAAATCTTTAAAAGAACTAAAATTCTATTTTGTCGCCATTAAGCCAAAGATAACAAACATCAAGTACCAACAGATAAAATTCAAAATACATGCAGCAGAAATAAGAATAAGTTTGTATCAGAAGATTAAGGTGTCAGGAAGAAAGAGAAAGATGAAAATCACAAAAATGAATTTCTCACCTCCAAATTGTTCTGGGATGATAAGACAAAGAGCTAATTATTTAGGAAGGGACAGAAAAAATCTTGGCTGCAAACTGAATAGACTATGCACTCCAACCTAGAATGACTACTAAACTTTTCCTAAGGTCCCTACCCTCAACTTTCCCAGGAATAAAGGCACCTATTGCAGACAATACTAATTACCCTGTCAGTCTTCTTAGTTATTAGACATACAGTATATACATCCCAGGCTGAGATGTAAGAAAGCTTAGTAAAATAACTGAAATCAATGAAAAATTAAGATACAGCTAAGTCCTGGGGTGACCAGTTAGCTCAGTTGGTTACAGCATGGTGCTGATAACACCAAGGTCGCTGGTTCGATCTCCGCATGGACCACTGTGAGCTGCGCCCTCCTTAAGAGAGTCAACTATGCCATTGTAGCATGAAAGTAATGTGTAACCGATGACCATGGCTGTTCCCCAATAAAAATTTTTAAAAAAGAAAAAGATACAGCTAAGTCCTAACAACTAAAGTGGCTCTGAATACACTAACTTTTGTGGATAACAGGGGTTTGATATAAGAACTGTAATAATTTAGTAAGCAATTTTCTAGATATGTATCAAATCACAAGAAATTTCTCAACATAAGAATATAACATAAATAAGAATATAACAATGCAACCAGGTGCTCTTTAGATTAAAAATCAAATCAAATCAAATTATGCCATGTTTTATTATAAATATTGAACATGCACAAGTACAGGCTATGAATAAAGAATCCAGGTATTGGTAAAATTTTTCATTTTTTGCAAAAATGTCCAACTTTTCTTTTGTACATTGAAAACATACTTCAAACTGCTTTTAATAAGCTCCCTCCATTGTTATGAAACTTTAAATTATAGTGATACCTTGGTTTGCAAGCATAATTCGTTCCTGAAACAAACTACTCCTATTGTAAGACATCGCTCGTTTACCAAGTTAAAATGATTAGAAATGTTTCCTCATCTTGCAGAACACTCACAAACCACGTTACTCGCAATCCAAGGTATTATTGTATATTCTTAGTTAAGTTCCAAAAATAAAGTTTGAAGATTACAAGTTTAAATAAAGTCATTTTTCTTAAAGATTTAACTTTCAAATGGTTACTTACATGGCCATTTGCAATGTCTAGTAAATCTTTAACCCTACAGCCTCTCATGGTTCCCACCTCATTGCAGATAGCATCCTCTACAATTAGGTAATTAGCTTTGTAAGATGTCAGAATTTTATAAATATCCTCAGCAGATCGTTTTGAATAGATTTGATAGATCTGAAAGAATATAATCAGAAGTTATTTTAAAAGACATTTAAAACTTCTGTTAATCAAATCTATACACTGAGCATCTGCTATGTTCTTTACTACTGAGTACTATCTGTGGAAAATAAAGATATTCACTAAGACTTAATTCCTGCCCTTAGGAAGCTTCTATTCATATGATATTAGCCATTTGTATCTCCTTTGGAGAAATGTACATTCAAATCCTTTGCCAATTTCCTCCCAGCTTTATTGAGATATAATTGACATATAACATCGTGTAAGTTTAAAGTGTACAGTGTATTGATTTATTGTAATAACCATAACATTAGCTAATATTTTCCATCATGTAACATAATTACCAGTTCTTTTTTGTGGTGGGAACATTTAAGATCTACTTAGCAACTTACAAGTATATAATACATCAGGAATAACTATAATTGCCATGTTGTACATTACATCCTCAGAACTTATTCATCTCGTAACTGGAAGTTTGTATCCTTTGACCAACATCCCCAATTTCCCTACCCTCCAGACTCTGGTAAGCACCAGTCTATTCTATGTTTCTATGAGTTTGGCTTTTTAAAATTTCATATATGTGGTATCATACAGTATTTGTCTTTCTCTATTTGACTTATTTCATTTAACATAACACCCTCAAGATTCATTCCTGTTGTTGTAAATGGCCTTTGCCCATTTTTAAGTTGGTTTGTCTTTTTATTATTGAGTTGTAATAATTTCTTTAATCTTTTTTATTAACATGTATCAGATTACTTTATACATAAGATAAAGTCAGCAAGGTTAAAAATAATTTGACCACTGTCACAAAATACTGAATGAGCCAAGGCTGCTTAAATCTCATGTCTGGGGCG
This sequence comes from Hipposideros armiger, assembly GCF_001890085.2. Lineage (NCBI taxonomy): Eukaryota > Metazoa > Chordata > Mammalia > Chiroptera > Hipposideridae > Hipposideros > Hipposideros armiger. Next base: position 183,668 of record NW_017732419.1, on the reverse strand, counting down.
GCCGGTTAGCTCAGTTGGTTAGAGCGCAGTGCTCATAACACCAAGGTTGCCGGTTTGATCCCCACATGGGCCACTGAGATTGCCCTCCACAACTAGATTGAAACAGTTACTTGACTTGGAGCTGATGGGTCCTGGAAAGACACACTGTTCCCCAATTTAAAAACAAAACAAAAACAAACAAACAAACTCAAGTCTGGATTCCATGGCACTTTTCATTACAACTTGGCTGACCTGAGATAATAAGCTCTGGATATTATTACATAACGAGGTTTTTCAGTTTTTCTGAAATGCTAACACTGGATCAGCTTATTACTCTTCAGGGAATAATGAATCACAAATGTCAGGCCAAAAGCATCACATATTTGTCCTGAAAATACTGAGATTCAAAATCTATATTGCACAAGTTCCCAGTCTTTTTGCAAAAGTCAGTAGCTGCTTACTTCTTGTAAGAAAACATAGGCAGTAAGCTCCTTGATATTGGTCTTGGCGATGTTTTTTGGATCTGACTCCAAAGGCAAGGGAAACAAAAGCAAAAATTAACGGGACTACATCAAACTAAAACGCTTCTGCAGAGCAAAGGAAAGCATCAATAAAATAAAAAGGCAACCTATTGAATGGAAGAAGATATCTGCAAATCACATAGCCAATAAGGGATTAATATCCAAAATATATAAAGAACTCATACAATTCAACAATATCAACCCAAAACAACTTGATTTAAAAATAGGGAGAGGATCTGAATAGATACTTTTCCAAAGAAGACATACAGGTGGCCAACATGTACCTTAAAAGATGCTCAACATCATTAATCATCAGGGAAATGCAAATCTAAACTACAATGAGATATCATCTCACACCTGTAACAATGGCTATTATCAAAAAGGGAAGAAATAAGTGTTGGTGAGGATGGGAAAAAAAAAGGAACCCTCATGCACTGTTGGTGGGATTGCAAATTGGTGCAGCCACTATGGAAAACAACATGGAGGTTCCTCAAAAAATTAAAAATAGAACTACCATATGACCCAGCAATTCCACTTCTGGGTATTTATTTGAAGAAAATGAAAACACTAATTTGAAATAATATATGCACCCCCATGTTCACTGCAGCATTACTTACAATAGCCAAGACATGGAAACGACCTAAATGTCCATCAATAGATGGACAAAGAAAATGTGGGCATATATACAATGGACTATTATTCAGCCATAAAAAGAGAATGAGGGCCGGCCGAGTGGCTCAGTTGGTTAAGGGTGCAAGCTCTGAGCAACAGGGTCATCGGTTCGATTCCTACATGGGCCAGTGAGCTGCGCCTGAGCTGAGCTGCCGCTGAGCTGCCAACAGGCAGCAGGATGGCTCAGCTGGTGAGAGCACGAGCTCCTAACAAGGCTGCTGGTTCAACTCCTGCATGGGATGGTGGGCTACGTCCACCAGCAACTAAGATTGAACACGGCACCTTGAGCTGAGTAGCCCTGAGCTGCCATCGGGCAGCCGGATGGCTCAGTTAGAACGTGTGCTCTTAGCAACAGAGTTTCCGGTTCGACTCCTGCATGGGATGGTGGGCTATGCCCATCTGCAACTAAGATTGAACACAGCACCTTGAGCTGAGCGGCCAGATGGTGACTGGAGTTGGAGCTAAGCTAGCTGCGCCCTCCACAACTAAGATTGAAGGACAACAACTTGGCTGTTCCCCTTCCCCAATTAAAAAAAAAAAAAGAATGAAATCTTGCAACTTGCAAGAACATGGATGAACCTTCAGGGCATTATGCTACATGAAATATGTCAGACAGAGAAAGACAAATGTCATATGATTCCACTTATATATGGAATCTAAAACAAACAAACAACACATACACATAACTAGAGAACAGATGGTAGTTGGTGGGCAAAGTGAGTAAAGGGAGTTAAAAGGCATAAATTTCCAGTTACAAAATAAATAAGGCGTGGAAATATAACATACAACGTGGTGACTATAGTTAATGATTCTGTATTGCATATTTGAAAGTTGTTAAGAGAATAGATCTTATAAGTTCTCATCACAAGGAAACAATTTTTTGTAGCTATTTATGGCGGTAGATGTCAACTAGACTTAATGTGGTGATCATTTTATAATATATACATCAAATTATTATGTTGTTTACCTGAGACTAATATAATGCTATATGTCACTAAGCCTCAATTTAAAAAGGCATTGTGGAAATCCCCTCCTCCCCCAAAAGAAATTGCTCGTGGTAACAAGCCAGTATGCGGCAGAGATGGCATGTGAGTCCAAATACTCTAATTCTAGAGTCTGCATTCTTAGAGTTTAACCTCCATACTTAGTCTAAATTCTATGCTGCTATATTTTCTTCTTAGCTTAGTCTATACTTAAAAACTATATAAAACTCTCTCAAATTGAAAAACAGAATATTTGGAACTCAGATTCAGTTGGTCATTGGCTCCAGATATGAGGTTACCATTTAAATCCACCCCAAACATTCAAAATAATATATTCTCTGAACAACAGTAGTTAGATACCATGCTAATGTTATACTAAGTATAACAGCCCATACTGAAAAATAAATCACAGTGATAGAATTTTAACCTGGAAATACAAAGTGTATCAAGACATTAATTGATAGCTTGCTTTCAATAATTTGAGAACAATGATATTTTCAAAATTATGTTTCTCTTTGTGAAAGATTACACATCAGTTCCTTCGAACTTTGTGGAAAATTAAATGTTTCTCCAAGAAACATTCACAAAACCTTTAATATTTTAATTTTGGCTCTCTTCTTGGTTAAATGTATTATGCGGCTTTTTAAAAACTAAAGCTAATTAACTCTTCTAAATTAATTGGATTTCCCTAGTTAATCAGGAACATATGATATGCATCATTACAAAACTATACTAAAATAAAGAGTGATCTTAAAAAAAATCCAAATGTAGAATCTAAAATGTCTTACGTTTTCATTTCTCTTGAGAAGATCATCATCACTGTAAAGAGGCAAGCTTGTTACCATCCATCCAGTGCATAATTTAATCACACCCATTAATTGTGGACTCCCTGCAAACACAGCTGCAACTGGAGCTTGCCTTCTGCAAAGAACCACAAAGATTTGCACACTGGAAAGGTGTTTAGATAGATCTCTGATTTACACCAACTGTGAAATACCACACAACTTACAATGTACTGTATACTTAAGTTTAAATGTCAGCTTTCATTTCTGGATTCAAACACAAAATTGAGCCCCTACTATGTACCAGGAATGATTTTAAGTGCTGAAAATACAGAATTCTTTTGGGAGGGGGGTGGAGACCCTTGCTTTCAAGAGGGAGCAGAGGGAAGACAATAAACATATAAGTCAGGTGGTAATAATGCTATTAAAAAATAACAGGATATGTTGCTAGGAATATACTATTATATACAGTGTGATCAATTCAATGGTGATACTGTGAATTGTCATATTCATCTTTTTTCAATTATTAACCACCACAACCCACCTCCTTCCAGATCTACCTACACTCCTGCTCCTTCCCTACTTTTACTATGTGTCTACATCCAGACATCACATGTAGGACTTCTCCACTCTGAACCATGATCCAAAGTCCCAGATATATGCCACTTGCAAGACGATGAAACTCAGATGCAGGTACCAAAGCGCTACCCTATTTATTTATTTCATTTATTTATTCACGCTCTGTATTCAGCATGCACCTACTGTGTGTGAGAGACAGTGTCAAGTTTTAGAAATAGAAATGGTACACATCCATTATCCTCAGGGAGCACCCAGTAATGGGGAAACCAACACGAAACAGAATAATTATACCACAGTAACGTAAATGTCTAGTCTGATGTACAATGTCCTATGTTGAGGCCTTTTCTGTTTTTGAAAATAAGTATGATGATAAATCACATAGATAGATATAATTCCCTCTTTTGTCAACAATCACACAAAGCTATATAGTCAGTGTTCCACAATGGTAAATACAATTCACAAAAAAGTGTTAATGGGCAATAGTTATGGGTAATCTACAGAAAACAATTTTTATATATAGAAGGGGTTTCATTACAGTATTAAGACCTTATAATAAGACCTATTCTCATTTCTATATACCTATTCTATAAACCTAGTTCTCATTTCTAGAAACATTTTTTTGTCTCCCCCACCCACCCAGTTTCCTGGCTTTTTCTGATAGTGTTTCATTCCTTTTCATGTTTTAATTTCTTCTTCTATGTCTTCAATAATTTTCAATGTAGTTATTTCAGTCTCTATCTATGGGACAGCTGGGATGCAAAATGGCTTCAATGATTCTTCTCCCTATAGCTATGCTCTAGGAGGAAACTCTCATTTTGGTCATGTGACTTGCTTTGGCCAACAAACAGCAAACATAATATTAGCAGAGACAAACATGCTTGACATTGAGACTTGCCCTCTCTTGCTGCTCTTAGGAACTCTCAATCACTACCTCGTAAATGAGCCCAGGCTAACTTGGATGATGAGGGGCATGTGGCCAAGTCAATTCCATCCCTTCAGCTGATACCTTCCCAACCCTAGGCATGTGAGAGCAGCCATGCCAGACTATCCAGTCCCAGCTGAGCTGGCCCAGAGCAGAAGAATCCTTCTCATTGCCTACACTCAGCTGATCCTCAAAATGGTGCAAAATAACACATGTTTATTGTTTGTAAGCCACTGAGTTTTATGGTAGTCTATTATGCAGCAAAACTAACTGACACAAATTTTATAATCAGAAATTGCTAGAACTCTAATTTTAGAAAGCTGATTCTTGCTGTGTTAGACTGTTTTCTCATGTGATTTGTAAGTTTAGAGCTCATCTTCATTAAGCTTTATTTGTGGGTCCTCATAGCCTGGGTTGATATGTCAGGCACTCTACCCTAACCCAGAACCAATTTTTATGCTGATTTTTTTTATTTGGGGTTTCCTGGATTAGTCAAGTATAATTTCAAACTACAAATTCATGTGAATTCAGATTCATTGCTTCAAATTCAAAGAGACCTTTTTTTGACCAAGAGCTGAGGCAAAAGAAGGCATGCTTTCTCATCATCTTTCTCTGCCACTTGATGGATCTTTTGCTAGTCTACCTTTCACCCTGTGAGGTCTCTTAGTTACATATGTGTGTGTTGAGAGAGGGAAAAGATATCTCAATTACAATTCTCTGCTTTCATAGGTCAAAGACCACATCTCTTGTCCTAAGTGGGCATTGAAATTGAAATTAAAATTCTTGGTAAACTCGGTTACCAAGACTAGCAATTTACCACTCATCTACCTCCAACCCAAAACAAAAGAAGCATCCTTTTCACTACTTAAAAAAAAGGATATTCGTTCCTTTTTAGTCCACATTTCTAGGTGTTTGATGGTAAAGAGTCTCAAATCTCAAACTTATCAATGCTTATTTTCAAAGGAGTTCAATAAGAAAATTAGAATTATAAGTCCAATAAAAAATTAAATATCCCTAAAAACACAGTGTAAAATTCCCAAATTTTATGAGAATTTGAAAAAATATTAATTTTTTTATTTTTCCTGAATCCATTAGATAGTATGCAATGATTAATTAATAGTTTAATAGTCTTGGGCAGTTCAATTCTTACTTTATCCAGGTCATAAGTTCCACTGTATCTGGGTCATAGAATTCTTGTAGTTCCGTTAGTTCTGTCATTAGTCTTGGAAAAAACTAAAATGCAAAACAAAATCCCCAAAAAGTGTGTGTAAGTATCTAGAGAGTTTAAAACTATTGTAGAGTATTTCAAAAGACTAAGAAACTAACTTAAGGCAAACAATAATACAATATTGCTCTTACTGAAAAAACGTCATAACTCTCTTTACTTTCTTTCAGTGACCTGCTCATTCTTCTCAATCCAAACCATCTATTTTATGGTTACTGCCTAGATTCAGTCAACAATTATCATTAGCAAACAATTAATCATCAGTTGTATCTTTTATGCACACACATAATAAGCAAATTAATTAATTAATTTTGGGTTAAATAATTCACGTTTATTGGCAATTAGTTTCATGTTATAAGCTAAAGAATTTATTTTATTTTACAGATATTTAAATTTTGAAGTACCTGAAATACCTTTTAATATTAAGACTGATTTATTCAGCAATTTCCTTCGCCAATTATAAATCGATTTAATGACAGCATCAGAAACAGAAAATTGCATCAGATGGCATTCTAAAAATGTTTTACCTTTTCTATTATGTTCCTAATGATCAAAAATTAAGCATTACTAAGTATCAGACTTTGTTTAGTTAGAACACTGTCTCAATATAAGTATCCTACACTCACATACACATTTATCACTACTTTGTAGGTAAAGTACATTTTGATATAAAAATATGATTTTCTTACCTCCTTCCATAAGCTGAGGCCTATTATAGTGGGCACAGCCATGCTCAGAATAAAAGCCTAAAACATTAAAGCAAAAAGTGTTATGGATAAATATATTTCAGAATGTATTTTAAAGTACTAGACATTGATTCTATGACCAACTATATATCAATATAGTTATAAAAATTTCAGTCAGAGAACTTTAAGTCAGCATGAAACCTAGCTCACGGAGTGAGATGGGTGAAGACTAATGATAAGTTTAAGACATATTAAACGAGGTAAAATGAGACATATATTTATTATATAAATTTAAGACAGAACATAAAAATGGTAACACTCATATAATATTCCAAATAGCAAATCAATATTTGACAATTTTGCCAGGGATTTAAGTGGTAAAAAGCATACAAAGGTTACTGAACTGCTACCTAAAAAGCTAACAAAAACAAAAAGACAATGAATTAACACAGGAAAAATAGCTAATATATATCAACATACTAGTATGCTAAAATAAGAATGTATAAATTCCTTTGGAAAAAGACTGGCCTAATACAACATGACTATTATTAAAGATAATTATTTATCATCTTCCTTCCAGAATCTTTCTTCTTATTGTTCCATGTCCATTGGAGACTCCATAATAAACAGTCCTACCAAGGAGAAACCTAGGAAATATCTGTGATTTCTCTCTTCCTCATTCTCCCATACTTAATCAAGCACCAAGTCTTGTTTATCTTCCAACCATATTTTTTCACTCCAGTATAGCACAGTATTAACTGGGTGGATTTTGCAGTCAGAAAAACCTGGGTATGAATCATGGTTTCCAGATTTATAAGTTATGTGATCTCAGGGAAGTTATTTAACCAGTTTAAGCTTTAGTTTCTTTGTCTATAAAAAACAGATAACGAAACTTAGCCAAAAGGGTATTTGTGAAGGTTGAATAGCATATGAAATGCTTTGGACAATACCTGATACATAGTGAGCACTCAGTGAATTGAAGCTTTTATTACTTTCATCCACCATGGCCTGTACCTGAGTGACAGTGTCCTTCTTGGCTCTAGTCTGTCACTGTTATGCCTATCTTTCACAAAACTGTAAGGGAAAGCTGAGAGAAAATGTAAGTCTGACTCTCTTCACACCCTTGCTTAAACATCTCACTGCCTTCCTACTGCCTATAGAATAAGACCAAGCGCCACAGGATGACAGTCAAAGGGCCTCTGTGACCTTAGCCTTCTCAACTTCTCCAGTCTCATTTCTTGACCACCCCTACCTCACATTTTATGTGCCAACAAAATGAAATATATCATGTTTTTTCTTTGCCTTGGTTTTTATTCCCTTTGATTATATCAAGTTCTTTGCATAACTGTCTTTATTCCTTCTACCACAATTACACTTTCTTTCCCCTTCAATTGATTCATAACTCATCATCTTTCAAATGTCACACTGGAAAGTCTTTGAACCCCAAAGAAACTAAATTAAGTAGCCCTTCTCTATATTCCAATAGCATCCTGTCAATACTTTTTACTATCTATTTTTATGATCAGGAGACTATAATCTATTTGATGAAATTAATCTGGTTTTATTTTTCTTTGTATTCCAAGCACATTGCAAATAGCAGGTACATTCACATTGAAAACATACCACAGTTCTAAATCAAACCAAGAAAGATATAAAAATTCTTGATAGCCTCTCACATTATTAATTCACTTGTTTTACCTTTTATGTTTCAAGTTGTCTGCATTAAAATGCATTACTAGTGGGCCAGCCAAGTGGCTCAGTGGTTAAGAGCTCACTCAAGAGTGTGAGCTCTGAGCAACAGGGTTGCCGGTTCGATTCCCGGCCTGAGCTGAGCTGCCAACAGGTGGCAGGATGGCTCAGCTAAAAAAAATAAATAAATAAAAATAAAAATACAATAAAATAAATAAAACATAAAATGCATTACTTTTATAATCAGAAATTATAAAAGAGGGCCGGCCGAGTGGCGCGATGGTTAAGAACTCGCTTGGGATGCCAGAGGGCCCCGGTTCGGATCCCACATATGAGGGCCAGTGACACTGCCCTCTACAGCTAAGATGCTGAACAACAGCTCAACCTGGAGCTGGGCTGCTGTGAGTCGCCGGTGACGGTGTGGGCTGCAGTCCCTGTGACAGTGGGTTACCATGGGCTACCGTGTGTAGCCAGCAGCCAGCATGAGCGGCCAGCACCCGCAGTGAGCGGCCCTCCAGAAGCCGGCGACTGATCTGCCTCACCCGGGAAGAGCGCAATGATGGTGCCAACTTGGGTCAGTGAAGCAACGTCCTCCACAACTAGCCAGCACTGTTCCCATCCCCCCAATTCACCAATAAAAATCTTAAAAAAAAAAAAAAAAAAAGAAATTATAAAAGAATGTTTTTCACAGGATCTCTTCTTCTACCTATAAGTTATAATGTGATTTACTCATGCTATTTCAATGGTATTTAATGCGGTTTCCATTTACGCGTATATAATTGGAAGAGAAACAAGTACTTAATCTGAAATAACAATGACTTACCAACAATACTGGGTGTACAGTTCGTAATCGAAGCCACTTAAAAAGTGTTGTCCAAAGTTCAGGAGAACATACACCAGATGCTGCTAACATGCACACATAAGGAGTCCAGAGGTATTTCAAACTGGAAAAGACAGAGTCACATATGAGATATCTTATGAACATCATTATTATCTGATTTCTCTTTTATGAGTTCTTTCCTATTACCCATGAAAATACCACAATGTTAAAGGAAATGAAAAAGCTTAGCCTCTAATTTTCAGCAACAGATTGTTATTCATTTCTTAAATAATCACAAAGACATGTGGGTTACTAAAATAAGGATGAAACAGTATTAACATAGAAGAGGGTGCAGCAAAATTAATGCTCTTGGAGAGCATATAAACTTACACTTTTTTAGAAGGCAATTTGGCAGAAACCATAAAAATTTTAAATACCGCAAGACAATCCCATTTCTAGTAATCTAGTTTACAGATATATTAGCAAAAGTGTATAAAGATATACATACAAGGGTTTTAAATGCAGCGTGTTGTTTTAATAGTGGGTTGTCAGAAAAGTCATGACATATTTTTTCTGTTTTTCATCGCAAAAATGCATCATGACTTTTCCGACAACCCAATAGAAAAACGTTCGAGACCTAATTATCCTTGAATAGGTATTTATTAAAGAAATGATTAAATAAAAAACAAAATTTCATGTATACTGTTTGCCTAGTTTTTGGTGTTTTTGTTTTGTTTTGTTTTAATGTAGATATATGGTACAGTAAAAAAAATTACGTCTGAGGCTTGACTCAGAAAGATCCACTTCGCTCACTCAGGTAATTGGCAAGATTCTGTTATCTGCAGATGGTTGAACTGAGGGCTTCAGTTCCTTTTAGCTGTTGGCTAAAGGCTGCCCTCAGTTCTTTGCCACCTGATTCTCTTCAATATGGCAATCTGCTTCATTTCACACACATTTCCTAAGAATGTGAATAACAGGACTTGGAGATCCTTAGCAACTACTTCAGGAGCTGCCTACCACACAGCAGGTTTGACAATCAAGATGAAGGGGTCCTTGCAAGGAGCACCCTTTCCTATTGGATGGCATGCAACTCTACTATCACCAGGTGGCAACTCCCAACTTTGCAGCCAGTATGTGTGTGAGCTGGATATTCAACCTCTGGACTTTGAAACCATTTACCAGTACGCCATCCTGTACTTGATTCTTCAAACCAAACATGAGACCAGGTCATACCTCCTGCAGCCTTTGAATCGTGTGGGGGCTTCACTGCTATGGGAGAAGAATTCTTCACATACAGCTTTTAAAGCTACAATACAACACTACTAAGTCCTCAGAGATTAAGACTGACTCAGAAAGACAGGGTTGGCTGGCACACAACTTAAAATGAGCCTGCTTTTCTTCTAAGGCCCAGGAATACTGAGGCCATCTAGCCTTTAGTATGACACACATGAGAATAAACAAATACAGTGAAATATATTTTTGATTACTCTTACTCTAAGACTTGCTGTACAAACTCATATCTAACTTGCTCTTGTCCACTTTGATTTTCCTTTCATCTGCATGGCACCTGCTGACAGAATCCTCTTGATTCCTATCCATTTCACTAAATTCCATTAAATTCTAGTCCCATCTTCCAGGGTCTTAAAAACAAAAAACAACCAACCAGGCTGGCTGAGTGGTGCGATGGTTAAGAACTGGCTTGGAATGCCAGAGGGCTCCGGTTCGGATCCCACATATGAGGGCCAGTGACACTGCCCTCTACAGCTAAGATGCTGAACAACAGCTCAACCTGGAGCTGGGCTGCCGTGAGTCGCAGGCGATGGCGTAGGCTGCAGTCCCTGTGGCAGCGGGTTGCCATGGGCTACCATGTGTAGCCAGCAGCCAGCGTGAGCGGCCAGCAGCCGCAGTGGGTGGCCGTCCAGAAGCCGGCGACTGATCTGCCTCCCCTGGGAAGAGCGCAATGATGGTGCCAACTTGGGCCAGTGAAGCAACGTCCTCCACAACTAGACTGAAGAACAAAACGACAGCAACTTGTCCGTTCCCCTTCCCACAATTCCCCAGCGCTGTTCCCATCCCCCCAATTCCCCAATAAAAATCTTAAAAAGAAAAAGACACTGAAGAACATCACCTACGAGATTATTTTGAACAGCATGGAAAAATTGAAGTGGCTAAAATCATGACTGACTGAGGCAGTGGCAAGAGAGGCTTTGCTTTTGTAACCTTTGATGACCATGACTCTATAGATAAGACTGTCATTCAGAAATACCATACTGTGAATGGCCACAACTGTGAGGTAAGGAAAGCCCTATCTAAGCAAGAGATAACGAGTGCTTCATCCAGCCAAAGAGGTCAAAGTGGTTCTGGAAACTTCGGTGGTGGTCGTGGAGGTGGTTTCGGTGGGAATAACAACTTTGGTCATGGGGGAAACTTCAGTGGTCGAATTGGCTTTGGTGGCAGTCATGGTGGTGGAGGATATGGTGGCAGTGGGGATGGCTATAAAGGATTTGGTAATGATGGAAGCAAATTTGTAGTTTGTAGAAGCTACAATGATTTTGGCAATTACAATGATCAATCTTCAGATTTTGGACCCATGAAAGGAGGAAACTTTGGAGGCAGGTGTTCTGGCCCCTGTGACGTGGAGGCCAGTCCTTTGCCAAACCATGAAACCAAGGTGGCTATGGAGGTTCCAGCAGCAGCAGTAGCTATGGCAGTGGCAGGAGGTTTTAACTACTGCCAGGAAACAAAGCTTAGCAGAAGACAGCCAGAGAAATGACAGGGAAGCCACTGGTTACAATCGATTTGTGAACTCAGCCAAGCACAGTGGTGGCAGGGCCTACCTGCTACAAAGAAGAAATGTTTTAGACAATACTCGTGTATGGGCAAAAAAATCAAGGATTGTTTTTGTGACTAACTGTATAACATGTTTTCATTTCTGTTCTGTGGAAAGTGTAAAGTATTCCAACTAAGGGTTTTAATGTAGATTTTTTTTGCATTCATGCTGCTGTCCATTGCTAAATCTAACAGTCTGATCATGATGCTGAATAAATATGTCTTTAAAAAAATTCCTCCTTTGGCTTTGAGTTGCAGCTCTTCCTAGGGTCCCTCCACCATAGTCCCTATGATGATGATGATGTTGATGATGATAACGACGACTACTACTACTCATGCAGTTTCCAAATCCTAAATATTTTAGTTTGGCCTCTTTACTCCATCTCCATTGCTACTCTCTTCTAAATTTTGTGACACCTTCTTAATTGGTTTATTTTACTCTAATCTTGTTTTCCTCAAACCTTTCTCAATCATTGCTGCCAGAAAGATCTTACTTAAAAAGTAAATATGGGGGCGGCCGGGTGCTAAGTTGGTTAGAGCGGGAGCTCTGAGCAACAGCGTTGCCAGTTCGATTCCCACATGGGCCAGTGAGCTGTGTCCTCCGCAACTAGATCTAAGACAACGACTTGAGCTGAGCTGCCACTGAGCTGCTGATGGGCAGCCAGATGGCTCAGTTGGTTAGAGTGTGCACTCTTAACAAGGTTGCTGGTTGGACTCCCGCATGGGATGGTGGGCTGCACCTCCTGCAACTAGATTGAAAACGGCAACTAGACTTGGAGCTGAGCTGTGCCCTCCACAACTAAGACTGAAGGATAACAACTTGGAGCTGATGGGTCCTGGAAAAACACACTGTTCTGCAATAAAGTTAAAAAAAAAAAAAGGCAAATATGATCATGTTAAATTTCTGTTTAGAACACCTAATCTGGTTCCCACTTATTTTTCCAGACTTATCTCTTGCTGCTTCCCTCACATTTATCTCATTCTTTTAGTTCCCAGAAAATGCTTCTGCCCTGATTACATACACAAGACAACTGAGAGTCCGGCCAATCTCTATTTATCTCTCAATACTGTCACCCCATATAGGAAACTTTCCTTAAACGGGACTCTCCTACCCACTCTCTGCAACTAGGGTAGTACCTGACCAAAGCACCCTATGTATACTATTCTGATAGTACTTGCTTTACTTTACTTAACTCTAACTCTTGGTTTATTTATTGAGAATCGGAACTCTTTGGAAAAAAAAAAAGACTAGATCTTTTATCCCTATTACTCACCTAGCAGAGTGTCTGGCACTCTGACTTAGATATGGTGACCATGCATCTTATTTACATGAATAGGTGACCATGTTCTTATAGGCCTAGTGAGTAAATTAAAAAATTGAAGATGAATGATAGAATAATGTGGATTAGGCATTCAAAAAACAGGATCTTGAATTTAACATGGTAGACCAAACAATGAAGAATGGTGGGAATCACAAAAGGTTCTTTTGCAGAGAGAAATAAAACTGAGAGAGCAAAGAAGAAAAAAGGTAAACCATGCCCCCAAATTCTACTATTGCAAGGCAATGAAATGAGAATTGAAGCATGAATCACTTAAAATACACATGGTTTAAATAAATTTTTTCACCCTACTTATTAGGCATTATGGAATGCTAACTATTAGAGTGAACCACTATTATTGCTTCATGTTTTCATAAGGAGATTCCCACTAGTCATGGGTTTGGCAGTCTGATAAAATCTGTGGACCCCTTATAAGAAAACCTTTTGGCAATATTGAGAAGGCAAGGCAATCTTTGTGAAAGGGAGTCCACTGTCTTTCCTTAACGCTGGCACTTTGGAATAAAACCTACTTTTCTTTCCACCGAGAAAAAAAGAAAAAGAAAAAGAAAACATTTCTAACTGTATAAAATAAAATATACAAGTTTATGAAGGAAACCAATTATACTGAAATACTGATATCAAATAATAAAAATAAATTTATAACAGCAATATTTGTACTTCTTTGGTAATACATTAAATGCAGGTCTAGTAACGACTGTACTTTTGAAATAGTGATGTATGAAAACATTTCAAGATATCTGTAAAAAATTAATATAGTGACAAAATAGCCTGTTTTCTGTTGAGAAAAGCACCATAGGTACTGCTAAAATTACTATGATTTAGTACCTATATTCATAATTAAAGTAAATTTAACCTAGAAAATGTTATACTGGATTAACATTCTTCACCTCTGCCTACCTCCACTAACATCCCACTACTTCAGAACCTTAATCGCTCCTCATAAGAGTGATTTATCTGATTTGTGAGTGAGATAAGGACTCAAGCATATCCAGCTCAAACGCTTCTCAGCTTCTATATTTTGGATCTTACTTGTGCAGGTTGTGTGTGTATAGGTGCAGTAGGCTTACTAAGGCTTTGCTCATTCAAGAGGGAAGGTCTGAAGTTTGGAGACTAAACACAATTTGAGGTAGAAGATATTAGAAGCCCTTTTGATCACACACGAAGATGTGTTCTCCAATACACCTTTTATCAGAATCAAAATTATTTTTCACCTCCAGCTTACTTACTCTGTATTATTTTTCGTCTGAATGCAAACTTCAAAAAAGAGTATCATTTAGTGAACACTAACCATCAAAGCTCCAATGTTAACTAATCAAAGCAAATCAAGTTAATTTTAGAAATCCCAGAAGTTAATAACAAGCAGGGTCATAGCATTTATAAAAATAAAGAGAATTTACACTAATGAGATACCAATCTGTGCAGAAAGTTTTCTTTCAGTATTCTCAGATAATCCTAAATACATTTTATTCATAATTGGTATATTGTCTTTATAAACAATAGGCAGTATTTATTCTGGGGTATTCTGATTGTAAAAATTTGAAAAGCACCCAAAAAGTACAGAGGGATAATTTTTTTCAAATTATGCATAATCTAGTCACTCAAAATAATCATTTTATTTCCTTCTGATGTTCGTGTGTGTGTTTGAGTGTGTAATATGTACATACACACACATATATACATTTCAGCAAAACTGTGATCATGCTGTAACTTGCTTTTTCATTACTATTATATAGTCATAGTATTATATTATATTCTTGAATAATTTTAAGAACATAATTTTGAATAGCTTCATATATTCCAGACATGGATATACCAAAACTTAAATGTAACACAATCAACAGAATAAAAAGGCAACCTACAGAATGGGAGAAGATATTTACAAATCAAATATCTGATAAGGGGGTAATACCCAAAATATATAAAGAATTCCTACCACTCAACAAAAAATCAAATAACCCAATTAAAAAATGGGCTAAGGGCTTGACAGATGTTTTCCCAAAGAAGATAGACAGACAGCAAGCACAAGCAGAGATCATCAACATCACTAATCATCAGGGAAATACAAATCAAAAACACAATAAAATATCACCTCACACTCATTAGTGTGGCTACTATCAGAAATATAGAAATAACAAATGTTGGCAAGGATGTGGAGAAAGTAGAACCCTTGTAAGCTGCTGATGGGATTGTAAAACTGCAACTGCTATGGAAAATAGTATGGAAGTCCCTCAAAAAATTAAAAATAGAACTACTATATGATCCAGCAATCCCAGTTCTGGGTATATACACAAAAGAATAAAAAGGGTCTCAAAAAGATATTTGCACACTCACGTTCATAGCAAGAGGTAGATGTAACTCAAATGTCCATCAGCAAATGAATGGATAAACGAAATGTGCTATCTACTGTTAATGGAATATTATTCAACCTTAAAAAGGAAATCCTGTCACATGCTACAACACAGATGAACCTTGAGGACATTAGGTAAACTGAAATAAGCCAGTCACAAAAAGACACATATTGTATGACTCTACTTATATGAGGTATCTAAAGTAGTCAAATCATAGGAGAAAGTACAATGGAAGTTACCAGGGGTTGGTGAAAGGGAGAAAGGGGGAGTTGTTGTTTCATGAGTCTAGAGTTTCAGATTTACAAGATAAAAAAGTTCTGGAGATCCGTCTCACTACAATGTGAATATTCTTCTACTGAACTGTATATACACTTAAAAATGTTAAGATGGTAAATCTTATGTGCTTTTTACCACAATAAAAAACAAAACACAACTTAAACATAATGATCTGCACGCTATTAAGCATTCAGTTTGCATACAAGTAATCTGTAATAAAGAGATGGTTAAAAAACTACAAACTTCTAAAATGTAACACTTCCATCTTCCATCTAGAAAAGGAATTGCTCTTGTATAAATTACAATTTAAGGATTAGCTTTAATTAACATGCCGAGTCTCATATATTGCCTTTTATTATATTTATTTTAATGCATCTTATCTACTATGCAGTAAAGGATTAATCTTTGCCCAAAGAGAGATTTGACCCTTACCCCCACTCCTGGGAGGTAACTTCCAAGCCCTTGGAAAAGTCCTGTGTGAAAAGAGTATCTTTGTTTATCTGGGTTCATGCCTGATAGTTTATGCTAAGAATGTTATTTATTGTGGGGCCTTTGCCCATATGGTTATCAGTTTAACATCTGGAGGGGCTGGATACTAAGGTCAGCCACGCAGGTGGTCATTCACTTATACATACATGAGAGTCCCAATAAAAACTATGAACACCAAAGCTCAGGTGAGAGTCCTTGGTTGGCAACACTCCATGCATACTGTCATACGTCATTCATGAGAGAACTAGGTGACTCCACTGAGAGGGGACAACTGGAAGTTCTATGCCTAGTCTCTCCTGGACCCTGTCCAATGTGCCTCTTCCTTCTGCTGATTTTAATCTCTATCCTTTCATTATAGTATAACAACTATTCTGAGTTCTGTGAATTCTAGTGAGTTACTGAACCCAAGGGTGGTTTGGGGAATGCCCAAACTTGCAGTTGGTGTCAGAAATGAGGGTGTTGGGAACTCATGAACTTTGCATTTAGCCTCCTAGACTGTGAGCTTCTGAGAAGGGGAATCTTATCTTAAATATTTTTATACCTCCCACCATTGCTAAAATAGTAACATATATGAAAGAACTGAAAACTGCTGCTAAATGAATACATTTTGATAAAGTTTATTAATAAGGTGGCATGATTTTGGGTAGAAGCAGGAACAAAAAAAGTTTGAAAACTAAAGACTTAAAAATAGTGTTAGATGTTTCAAGGATTCACACTCCCTAAAAATTGTAACTTATCCGGATATTAATATATGGATACTTATTTTGCTTAACAAATTTAATAAGGTATATAGAACATTAAAATGATCAAGCAAATGAAATAATTTGGCCTTACTGAACATTAAATGGAGTCCCAAATGTACTTTGTAAGAGCTGATATGTAATATAAGTAATAAATGAAGTGAGGAAAAGGATGAAAGAAAAAACGACCCCCAAATGCTTACTAACAAGGCTTACAAGATGCTATGTATGCTCTTCGTACTTCAGTCACATTGAGTTCCTTTTAACCCCTTCCATCAAGTCCCTCCCAAAAATGAGCCATGTTTCTTCCTATCACAAGCCTTTGCATATGCACAGCTTCTCCCTGGAATACTTTTCCTTCTTCTATTTACCTAATTCACTGCTACTCACCCTTCATCAGATCTCAACTCAAGTACCTTTTCCTTTGGAAGCCTTTCTGAAAGATTACTTCAAGTCAAATTCCATTTTTATACTCGTATGTTCTCACAGGACCATTTACCCTTCCGTCACTTATCAAAGTTGTAATTTTATTATTGTGCGATTAATATCTGTCACTTCCATTAGGCCATAAGTTACATAATGTTAGAACTGTGTGTCCACCTTGTTCACCACTGTACCTCAAGCATTCAGCACAATGCTTGGCCCTTGGCAGACTTTCAATGGTTTTTAAACAAATGAACAAATCTGTAAATGTCAGTTTACTATACTATAAATACCTTTGTAAACTCCAGTTGGATTAAGAAAGTTTGTAGATTTTGAATTTTTATAAAGTTTTATAAATGTATTCTTGAAAGCATCCACTTATTATCATTAGAAAGGACAATTCTTTGTAAAAACAAATAGATCAAATAAAGTACACTTACCCTTCTAAAACCATTGCAAGAGAACCCAACAAAATAGTGTGAATCACATGATAAATTATTTCTGGCCTTTCTCCAATTCGTCCATCTTCAAGAGTAACAGTTTCTTTCAGGGATTTACCACTACACAAAGGAAATGTGTTTTTTACTACTTTAAATATATACATTTGAAAAATCAAAGATCTTAAATTTCTTCATAAAAAGAAATATAGGCGGTCCTTAAAATTTGAAAGTATATTCTCCTAGTCAAATACTAACTTATATTTCCAAGTTTTTAAAATCGGTTTTAGAACCTGAATGCAACTCACTCAGTGAAGACCAAAAATGCAAGTTCAGAAATATAATTTTAAAAATATTTTAGGGGCTGGCCAAGTGGCTCGTTGGTTAAGAGCTGGCTTGGGATGCCAGCTCTGAGCAGCAGGGCCGCCGGTTTGGTTCCCACATGGGCCAGTGACGCTGCACCCTCTACAGCTAAGATGGTGAAAAACAGCTCGACCTGGAGCTGGGCTGCTGTGAGTCGCCAGTGATGGCAAGGCTGCAGTGGGGCTGCAGTGAGCTATTGTGAGTGGCCGGCAGCCAGCATGAGCGGCCAGCAGCCAGTGAGAGCTGCTGTGAGCGGCTGTCCAATGGCCAGAGACTGACTGCCTCAGCCAGGAAGAGTGCAATGATCACAATACCAACATGGGCCAGTGAAGTGATGTCCTCCACAACTAGACTGAAGAACAAAAAAGGACAGCAACTTGTCTGTTTCCCTCCCCTGATTCCCCAATGCTGTTCCCCTCCCCCAGCCCCCCAATAAAATCTTAAAAAAAAACAAAAACAAAACTTTTAGGATCCTTTCTAAGATAAATTATCACTCAGCTAGTGATTGCTAAATCAATATAATTAAATCATAATTTAAACTAAGTTCTCAAAATTAAGATGCTACACATACAACCTCCTTTCAAACATGATAAAATATTTAAAATGATCAAACTTTATAATTTAAAATCACTTAATGACTAGCTTCATTTACGTTAAATAGAAGAAACTATTCGTATGTTAAGTAAAAGTATGAGTAAATTAGTGAATGAGTTTGGGAAAGTTTAACTGGTTACTCCTACATTAAATCTGGACATTACACATTTAAATATATAAACTTTAATTTTTCTTTTAGTTTTTCTTTTTATTAGTTTCAGGTGTACAAAACAATGTAATAGACATTTGTATTCCTCACAAATTTTATCTGGTGATAAATATGATATTTTACATAGTGATGAAGAGAGAATGAAACTCTAAAACAAGTACAAATATTGGAAGAACATTAAAAATAAGTATTTTACATATATCCATAATACATTAGTAATATGAATATCATAGGTACTTACTTAATTCTCCTTAAAATAACTTGCATCATAGAAAGAAAACAAATAATTAACACTAAAATATAGAAAGGTAATAAAGAAGACTGTGTCAATCGCAAAAATAAATCTTGAGATGGTGCCTGCAGGAATTTCTGACATAGGAGCCAATTCATTGTAAAATTCCTATAGAAGACAAAAAGCATATTAAAATAACAGGTGTTTTAAACTTCTGAACATAAAAGTACTTTTTATCTCGGTAAAAACTTAGACAAAACAAAATACGTATTCTAAATCCATTCACTTATAACAGGCAGATCCTACCCTTTACAAATAAAGATAACAGCATTAGTAACTTTCCTCAACAAACTGCTTTAATAAATATAAAACTGCTGCTTTTTGTTAACAAGCAATGTGACCATCTCTAGAGCCCAAGATAGCTTCAACGGTTTCACTTTCTGATTTTTTCTGGAAGAAAACAAAAAACTTAGCTGTCCAACTTCTACATTTGCACTATCCAATATGGTAGCTACTAGCTACATATATGGCTATTAGCACTTGAAATTTGACCAATGCAAATGAAGATATACTTTGAGTACAAAATACACCCTGAGGCCCACCGCATGGCGCGTTGGTTAAGAGCTGGCTTGGGACGCCAGCTCTGAGCAGTAGGGCCCCGGTTCGGATCACACATTAGGGTCAGTGACGCTGTGCCCTCTACAGCTAAGATGGCGAACAACAGCTCGACCTGGAGCTGGGCTGCCGTGAATCGCCAGCAATGCAGTAGGCTGCAGTGGAGCTGCAGTGGGCTGCTCTAAAGCTACTGTGAATGGCCAGCAGCCTGGGTGAGCTGCCAAGAGCTGCCGTGAGCGGCGTCCAAGGCCCGGCGACTGATTTGCCTCACCCGGGAAGAGGGCAATGATAATACCAACATGGGCCAGTGAAGCGACATCCTCCACAACTAGACTGAAGAACAAAAGGATAGCAACTTGTCTGTTCCCCTCCCCCAATTCCCCAATAAAATCCTTAAAAAATAATAATAATAATAATACACCCTGGATTTCAAAGATAAAGAAGAATAAAAGAAAAAAAACAACAACAACAAAGAAATACAAACCATCTCAATAATTTTTATATTGGTTACACATTAAAATATTTTTGATGTATTGGATTAAAACATTAAAATTAAATTCACTTGTTTCTTTTTACTTTTTTTAATGTGGCTACTAGAAAATTACATATATGGGTCACATTATATTATTACTAGACAGTCTTTTTTTTTTTTTTTAAGATTTTTATTGGGGAATTGGGGGAAGGGGAACAGACAAGTTGCTGTCCTTTTTGTTCTTCAGTC
>NW_017732419.1:149935-163039 GCF_001890085.2 Hipposideros armiger | reverse complement strand
GGTAGCCCATGGCAACCCACTGCAGCAGGGGCTGCAGCCTAAGCCGTCGCCAGCGACTCACAGCAGCCCAGCTCCAGGTTGAGCTGTTGTTCAGCATCATAGCTGTAGAGGGCAATGTCACTGGCCCTCATATGTGGGATCCGAACCAGGGCCCTCTGGCGTCCCAAGCCTGCTCTTAACCAATGCGCCACTCAGCCGGCCCTATTATTAGACAGTCTTAATTGATGTTGATGAGTTAACTCTACTGGGACCTATTTTAAAGAGATCTAATTATTAAGACAGAAATCATAAAATTTGAAATATAAAGCTTTCGAGCTATAAGAATAAACTTTTTTTTTTATTTACCCAAACTAAATATGAACAACAGGACTCCTAGTTATATGTAGTTTTGTCTGCATTCTCACTCCCAATCCATCTCTAACCTCCATGTTATCTTTAATCCCTTGCCCTGGGGAATGAGGGTAAGAGATGGAGTGATGTTCAAGAGTGTTCACAGAGAGTTGAAGAATGTTTGCTTCACAAATCACTGGATTTAAAATAAAAGGTTAAAGTTTCACAATGTGTCAAATAGTAATACAGCTCTATCAAAGGGCTGTCATCAAAATATCGTGTACCTACAACAAATGCACCTCTTTTTTTTCTGCCTATTAAAGCTATTAATTCTTAAAGGTCCAATTTAAATCCCAATTTAACAAGTATTCTTTCCATATCCCCCAGTCTTAATCTTGCCTTCCCCACATTCCCATAGCATTTCACTTATCTCTCAATTATAGTGCTTAATGCAATCTGCCATGTGTCAGACTGCAGTCATTTTTTGTATTCTCCCAGCGTATCTAGCTGAGTATCCTGCATATCCAACAAATATTTATTAATATTTCTTTAGTGGTTGTTGAAAGCCTGTCTCAACAAAAATGTTTTCTGAAATTCTGATGATCTCCAAATCCTAATATCCAATTGGCATATTTCAGGATAAGGCATGTGCTGTTTATATCACAGATGTTATTAACTATACAAAAACTATATAATGAGATGGCAAAAGTACAGGGACCATGTCTTACTCTTAAAACACCTAGTGCATTACTTTGTGAAGCAAATCTAGTACTTGACACACTAAACAAAGGGGCACTACAAAACATCAACTAAGAAACACTAGACAAAAGCAGCCCTTGCGCCTAGGTTCATTCTAGAGTCTTCCAAGGTTAAAGGGAAAGTCAGTGAAAAGGCCAGTCAATTATGGAGGTCTACAATCAATTTTTACTAATTGCCTGCTGTGTCAGGCTTACAGATACACCTGAAAAGGACATGGTCCCTACCCTTATGGAGCACCTGGCCTTTTAAAGGATCATTTTATCTTATATATGATTATCCATATATGATTAATACTTCAGAAGACTTCTCCATTGTTTAAACAATGTCAAATACTTTGTTAACTGTGATATATCACAACATGAAATCCCATGCACAGTATCTAAAATCCCATGTAATCACAGCAAAGGATGGTAAGGTTCTAAGGTATACTGTATGAACTAGAGAAATGTGGAGGTAAAAATATTTTTTCTGGGCCGGCCAAGTGGCGCGCTGGTTAAGAGCTGGCTTAGGACACCAGCTCTGAGCAGCAGGGCCCCAGTTCGGATCCCACATGAGGGCCAGTGACATTGCCCTCTACAGCTAAGATGGTGAACAACAGCTCAACCTGGAGCTGGGCTGCCGTGAGTTGCCGGAGATGGAATAGGCTGCAGCCCCTGCTGCAGTGGGCTGCCATGAGCTACAGTGAGCAGCAGTCCAGAGGCCAGCAACCGATCTGCCTCACCCAGGAAGAGCGCAATGATCACAATACCAACATGGGCCAGTGAAGTAATGTCCTCCACAACTAGACTGAAGAACAAAAGGACAGCAACTTGTCTGTTCCTCTTCCCCGATTCCCCAGCACAGTTCCCCTCCCCCAATTCCCTAATAAAATCTTAAAAAAATATATATATATACACACACACACATATATATATACATATATATATGTATATATGTGTATACTATATATATATATATATATATATATATATATTTCCTGTTATACAAGTAAACTCTGTCAGTACATAAAATCATGTATTTCATTTGCAATATGTAACCAATGACTATGGCTGCTCTCCAATAAAATTAACAACAACAACAACAAAAAATCCTCATCAGTGGTTGACTGGTAAAACTGTTTCTCTCTCACCCTTAAAAAAAAAAAGGTCAACTTCTAATCCAATCCACTATTATTACCCTAAGATGAGATTCTTTGCTATGAAATAAATATCTTACTGTCCACCTCTTTTTAATGTAAGCATTTTCCAGATGTAATGGTTAAAATAACCTTGGTTCTTTATTCATTCTTAATCTTTTCTTTATCCTGACATTAGATTACATTATTATTCCTCATTAAGGGAGAAAGTAGCCTCAAAATGCTGTGATGCTATTAAGTTTTAAGTATATATAACTTATAAAAGACCTAAATGAGATTTATTTTTTTAATGAGAGAAAACAATGCAATGTTAGATTTCTTCTAGATATTATAATAGCCCAAATTATTTATTTCCTAATTGGTATGTAATTAAGGGTATACTTCTTCCTTTGATTATTTTTGTTCTTTTTATTCTAAGTGGTACAGAGGTAAATTTACATAATCTTAAAACTTACTTAGTCATATTTAGTCCAAATTTTACTTCAAGGAATTTCAGCATGTGCCCATTTTCTTTGTGTGGGACAAATGTCTGGAGGGGAAAAACACTAGTTACAACAAAGAACTATTAACTATACTTACAGCAATATGATTTTGTCCAATACCAGAAAAATAAACCACAGTAAGACTACAAAACCAAAAATATGAATGAAGGACCAGCCGAGTGGCTCAGTTGGTTAAGAGTCTGCTCAAGAGTGTGAGCTCTGAGCAACAGGATCGCCGGTTCGATTCCCACATGGGCCAGTGAACTGCGCCCAAGCTGAGCTGCCGTTGAACTGCCAACAGGTGACATGATGGCTCAGCTGGTGAGAGCATGTGCTCCTAACAACAAGGTTGCCTGATCAAGATGGTGGACTACGCCAGCCTGCAACTAAAGACTGAACTCAGCACCTTGAGCTGAGCTGCCACCAGGATAGCTGCCGCCTGGCTCAGTGGATAGAGCGTGCACTCTTAACAACGAGGCTGCTGGTTCGACTTCTGCATGGGATGGTGGCTACGACCACTCGTAACTAATTGAACACAGCACCTTGAGCTGAGCAGCGCGACTGGACTTGGAGCTGAGCTTGCTGTGCCTTTCACAACTAAGATTGAAGGACAACAACTTGGCTGTTCCCCTTCCCCAATTCCCAACACTGTTTCCCTCCCCCAATTCCCCAACACTGTTCCCCTCCCCCAAGTTCCCCCAAAAAAAACCTTTAAAAAAAATGAATGAAATAATACACGGTATAACTATGAAGCAAGGAGATTTATCAGCATAAGTTGATCATATTACCTCATACTCAAGTATAAAACTATAATGGGGTTGTAAGAAGATTTCAATCTTATCCCACTCGGCTTAAGTAATTTACCCACTGTTCCAAACATCTTTGACTCATCTCAATTTAATCCATATATCACTTAATGTTAATTGGGTAATGATGACATTTTAAATTAAATGAAAACTAAAGTATATGTATTTTTTAAAGTATATTGAGAAAAGAATCATAATCCTATTTTCTCACCTAATATGCCAGCATGATCATTGGTCAACTCAAAATTATACTGTACAAACTCTATTACCTTGCTATCTCATTACTCTCATTAAAATTTAGTCCACAATATTTCATTAATTTATTTACTACATGAATCTCAGATACAGAGTTACTCACCTTCATTATAATATTCAATGTCACTGTCAGAGTACATACCAGGTAAAAATTAATCACTTTCATTATTTTAGCTACAAAAGTTCCTTTCTTCACATTTAGCTGTGGGAGGGGAAGCAAATGGACAAAGAAGTGAGGTATAAAAAACTAACAATTAAGTAATTCACCATAAAAATGATAAAAAAGCAATTCTAATTACCTGAAGGCACTTAATAAGCACTAAGGCTACTACTAAACTTAATAAAGGAGACACCAGTAAAGCTGAATTCTCAAACTGCAGTAAATATCCCAGAAAGAGAGAAAATATATAGGTTTTATAAACTTCATGAACCTGTTGGGACAAAAATAAAATGAATGGGAATAAAATGAACTTTATTGTATATATATATTCATTAGTTTTGTTTAGAATAGACTTGACTATAATTATAAAGTAAATGCTCTATTATAATTTACGACTGTATTGTGCAACTGTTCAATCCATATTTTTAATGTTATGATAATGTAACGAATTTATTACTACCTTCTTAGAAAGAACTCTTGCAAACAAAGCTAAAAGCTTTAAAACCACGGACATCTAAATCGGACTGGAAAAACCTTTAGTCCCAGGCTCTGACTTAATTTCACTTATCCATCTATGCAACATCAAACTCCATAAATCGAAAGTAATAATCTTTAGCAGAAGTTCCCCAAATCTACCCAGTGAAAACATACTTCCATGAAATGTAGCACTAGAGAAAAATATTTTTGCATTATGGTCCACTGAACAGTGAGCATAAAAATGCTAAATTCAGCATCCTAACAGAAGATCTCCCAGGACAGTTATATGTCTTAGTAGATTTCTTTTCTAAAATTTATTAGTATAATAATTTAATCTATCATAAAGTTAATTCCTTTTAGAAAGGGAAAATTAAGACAAAATATAGGCGTTAAGAGGGAAATAAATAAAAAGGCAGAGTGTTAAAAGTAAAACAAACAAACAAACAAACAAAAAATCCTGAAGAGGCGAGGGACATTTAAAAATAAAAAAGATACCTAACTGCTGGGAGGCTGAAGTTATGACTGGGAGAGGGCACAATGGGATCTTCTGGGTGCTGATAATGTTCTATTTCTTGATTTCGGATGCTGGTTCTACAGTTATTGAGTAACTGTCTCTTAGCTCCAAACTTATTCCTCTATCCCCTGCCTCATAATGCTGGGGATGGGACTCTACAATCTATTATACATTTCTGCTTTTCCGGTTGGCTCCCTATTAAGCTCTCCCAACATAAAATGCAAGACAGGTTACAGGATGGAGGAGAAAGAAGGAGCTTGTTCCTTCCTATTATTTCCTGCCTGCTTGCAGGTCCTTGAGCATCATCTCAGTGATGCTTCTTCACTCAAACAGAGCAATTCCTTCATGAAGCTGCTGAATGCAGTTGAAGTTTTTCCAACCCCTAAATAACCAGCTTTCATGCATTCTCTTGCCCCAGAGACCCAAAGAGCAGCTGGCCAGGGCTCCTTCCTCAGAAGTCTGGTCCCATTTCCACAGGACTCTTCTGTCTAGTTCTGAGACACCAGCAAAGCTGAGCAGGCCCCTCCACAGGGTCCCTCCTCTAAGTTTTAATAATTCTAAATTCTCTGTTCCCTCAGCTCTACGGGTAGTAGCTGCTTTCTGCAGTTGCTAACTCTTTGATCCTTTCAGGTTCTTATTACCCTTTCATTTAGCAAGTGAATGACTTTATACTTGGTTGATGATTATATTAAATTCTATTTTAATAACCTAAATGTTGGTACTCACACAAGTATTTTGGACCACCTGAGTATATGAGATAAAGAGAAGAGAAGAGAAGAGAAGAGAAGAGAAGAGAAGAGAAGAGAAGAGAAGAGCAAAAAGATTCCTAAACTCTGGTTAGGACAAGATATTAAATACTTAATCAGTGTTTATAAATAAAGAAAGATAAGAAATGGCACAGAAGAAAAAGAAAAAACAGAAGAAACCAAATGTTGAAGGGAACTTTTAAAGACCTCTGGCAGGAGTATAAACTGATATAGCCATTCTGGACAAAGGTTTGGTATCTAATTAGGTTGAATATGCACATATCATTTGACCAGTAGTTCCTTTATGAGGTATAGAAACATTTTGTACCTATGCCGCATGACATGTATATGAATGCCTATCGCAGCACATGAACAATAAACTGGAAAAAATTGAAATGTCCACCAACATTATAATATATAAATAAATACAAATGAATAAAACATAGTTTTGTACATCACCACGGATGAATCTCAAAAGCAAATCAGGCAAGAGTAAACAATACATTATTTACAACGTATTATTTAGGAATACATAGGTAATAAAAATCATAAAGAAAAAAAGAGGAAAAAACTAACAAGATTCAGGACAGTTAGCTTCTTGGGGAAGGAGCAGGGTGGCAGGATGTGACTGGGGGAGATGGGCTTCTGGGGTATTCAAATGCTCTGCTTCTTGGCCTGCGTGGTCAAATGCTCAAATTTTATTCTGATACTATATATACAGCATAGATATACTCTTTTGTACATGTTCTATATTTTACATTTTTTTCTAAATAAACAAAAACAGAAGGAGAAATGGAGAGGAAGCACAGGGGGACTTTGGTTAAGCAGATTAAATTTAAGGGGATTTTCAAAGTGCTTCTAAAAGGGCAGAGGAGAATGAATTTTGCAATCTTTTGAGAAGTATAAATCAGAGTCTAATAAAACATTTTAAAATAATGCTTAAAAGCTAAATGGTTATAGTTACACCACTATAAAAATATTTTATTTTCTGGATTTAAAATTATAATTTCAAATTGCCATAATACCTTGTCACTTTGTTCCAGTGAAAAACTATCTAGCAAGAACAAAGATATTGCTTGAAGAAACAAGAGATAGTGGCTGTACTCCCACATCATCATAAACGTGTAAGTTGAAGCACTCATCAATAAGTAGCAAAACCTCTAGAGAAAACAAAAGAAAGAAACTAAATATCAATAGCTTTATTACTATAAAAAATTTGAGACTCTTACCTGAAAGTGGTAGCTGGTTCAACTTTAAACTACATGATTCTTAAAACTTTGTTTTTAAATCACATAATTATTAGTAAATCCTTACATAAACAATTAAGATCTTAAAGCACTCTAGAGAAAAATCAACCACTGGTCCCTCAAAATTTAACATCACATTGAGAATTTCAGGAAGACAAAGGAAAAAATAAAATTCAGTACAATTTTCTTTCATTTCCAAAGAGGTAAAGTAATAAATACAAGAAAATGGTGGTCTTTCCTAGACTTGGCTCAGGTGGGCTTTCGTTATTCTGAAAGTAACTCCTCTCACCCTAGAAAATATTTTCACTTCCATAGCGCTTCATATTTTCCTAAGAGTTTCCATTTAATGTTTATGTCTCAACCTATTCCACAACCCATGAAAAGAAATCCAATGCTTTTTTCATTTCCTCTCAGCAAAAGTGTGGCCTTACCTTTCCCCAATGCTTGTACTGTCAACCATATAAAACTCTTAGTTGTTTTCCTCCTGCTAAAGAACTAAACACAAGGATTTCATTGCCCTTGTCTGAAATGACTAGCTAAAATCAATTCTGTCCTTCCAAATGTCATGTCCTAAGTGATTTCTTAGTGAGAAACCGAGTCTGTGAGAAAGCCACTGTGTCTTAGCATATTTCTAACAACAGTGTCTACTTCTTCCAGGTATCTGTTTTTTTTATTCCCAATTTGTCCATCAGCAATGGTGTCAAATGATTTTGTTCTGATAAGAACAGTGAAGAGGAAGGACAATAAGGGTCAAGTCAAGAAACTGAAGATAAGAATTGTGTTCTCTAAATCATTCAGACTCAGCTGACTATACTCACTGATAAATTACAGTCAGGAATACCTCAGGCCATTAGCAGATATAAGAATTTTCCAACATCCTGAAGAGGGTTAAACCAGAGAACAAAATATAAGAAATAGAAAATTTCTACCAGTTGGTCAAAGAATACCAACCACAAGGCCCAGAAGGGCTCAGCAGTGTAGAACACATACATTTCTGTTCTTCGTATTACAATAGCTATAAGGGCAAGTGTTCTGGAAATCTTCTAATATGGAATAATGAGAACTGCAATAACCAGGCCTGAAACCATCATCCCCAGAGAATCCAGTTATAGAAATCAACAAAGGCTCAGATCTAGATCTAGCATAACTAACCTATTGGCCATTTGGAGAATACTTTGAGAATGCTGGAGAAAAGCTACAATAAAATGAAACAAACTGCTAATTTCAAGGGTTTATTCTCAAACTACTTAAGAACATGCAGTGAAAATAAGATAGAAATATACAAACACAATCTGGACAATTAGCTAAGCTTTTCCTTTCTCTGAACATTTTAAAAATTCTGTGCATTCCTGTCCACCCCTTCCTTACCTTGCTCACTTCATTTTCAACTATCCCTTTATTGGGAACCTTTTATATATATTACGTAAGTGGTACATTAAATGGGTTTCAGTAATCAACCATAGATGTCTCTGGATGGCTCCAGATAACCACTCAAAAGATCGGAGCATAGAGCCGGCAGTGGATCAGCTGGTCAAGAGTGTGAGCCCGCCAATTCGATTCCCACCTGGGCCAGCGAGCTGTGCCTAAGCTGAGCTACCGCTGAGCTGCCAACAGGTGGCAGGATGACTCGGCTGGTGAGAGCATGTGCTCCTAACAACAAGGATGCCAGTTAGACTTCCGCATGGGATGGTAGACTATGCCCATATGCAACTAAGATTGAACACGGCACCTTGAGCTGAGCTGCTGAGAGCTGCCAATGGGTGGCTGGGTGGCTTGGTGCTTAGAGTGTGCACTCTTAACAACAAGGTTGCCAATTCTACTTCCACATAGGATGGTGGGCTGTGCCCCCTGCAACTAAGATTGAACACAACACCTTGAGCTGAGCGGCCGCTACCTGCCAACAGCCAGACAGATGGCAACTGGACTTGGAGCTGAGCTAGCTGTGCTCTCCACAATTAAGACTGAAGGACAACAACTTGGCTGTTCCCCTTTCCCAATTCCCCCACACACAAAAAAAAAAATCTTAAAAAAAAAAAAAAGATCTGAGCTTGGATAGCCTCATGCAACTGAGAGCATGAGATCTAGCCTCCAGAGTGGGAAACAGAGTAGAAAATATGTAAATAATACATATATGCTCCTGGAAAACTACTCAGCTATGGAAAGGAGTAAACTACTGATATATGCAACAACTTGGATGGGTAAGGATATTAAGGCTGAATTTAAAAAGCAAATTTCAAAGGATAGCATACTATAGAATTTCATTTACGTAACCTTTCACAAAATTGTAGTGACAGAGACATCAGTGGTTGCCAGAGGCTAGGATTAAAGGAAAAATGTGACTATTAAGGCAGTTTCTTCATAGTTATGGAACAGTTCTATATCTTTTTTTTTTTTTTTTAAAGATTGGGGAATTGGGGGAGGGGAACAGTGTTCGGGAATCAGGGAAGGGGAATGGACAAGTTGATGTCCTTTTGTTCTTCAGTCTAGTTGTGGAGGACGTTGCTTCACTGGCCCATGTTGGTATTATCATTGAGCTCTTCCCGGGTGAGGCAGATCGGTCGCCGGCCTCTGGCCGGCTGCTCACGGCGACTCTTCGCAGCTCACACCAGCTGCCAGTCACTCACACTGGTTGCCAGCCACACACGGTAGCTTATGGCAGCCCACTGCCACAGGGGCTGCAACCTACGCCGTCGCTGGCGACTCATGGCAGC
Organism: Hipposideros armiger; assembly: GCF_001890085.2. Taxonomy (NCBI): domain Eukaryota; kingdom Metazoa; phylum Chordata; class Mammalia; order Chiroptera; family Hipposideridae; genus Hipposideros; species Hipposideros armiger. Next base: position 153,417 of record NW_017732419.1, on the reverse strand, counting down.
ACAGCTCCAGGTCAAGCTGTTGTTCACCATCTTAGCTGTAGAGGGCAGTGTCACTGGCCCCCATGTGGGATCTGAACCAGGGACCTGCTGCTCAGAGCTGGCATCCCAAGCCAGCTCTTAACCAACGTGCCACTCGGCCAGCCCGGAACAGTTCTATATCTTAATTATGATGATGGTTACTCAAATCTACACATGATAAAACTTTATACAACTATACATCTTCTTTCCCCCCAAAAAAGTATATATAAAGTTAGAAAAAAAAATACACATATATTTTTTCACACACAGAGAGACATTGGGAGTGGGGAGTGAACATAATTGAAAAATTGGGCAGCTTGGTTTTTTAAAAAATTGAATTGTTAGGCTGAAGGGTTAATAATACACATGGTAGCGGCCAAACCTTCTCTGAGGGGGTCAACCTCCACACAGCAGCTCATACACTGTGAACAGAGCTAATTCTCCCAGCTAATCAGCCTGAGGGTCAATCCCACCCTCTGACAAGCCAAAAGTCATTAAAGATCAACTTCAACAGTGACACCTCTGGAACACACGGACAGAATAGGGAGGCTGTGCAATCTAAATACAAAGGGCACATACTACACAAGACCACCCAACAATAACTGAGAGGTATAGGTGATCTACCTAATACATTGAAGCAATCACAGAGCAACAGCCAGAATGAGGAAACAAAGAAACATGTCCCAAATAAAAGATCAGAAGAAACCTCTAGAAATGGAACTAAATGAATCAGAGATAGAGTTCAGAACATTGATGATAAGAATGTTAAGGAACCTAGTGAGAAGCTCAACAAAGGGACAGAAACATAAAGGAGGGCAGAGAAATCATAAAAACTAACCAGTCAGAATACAATAACTGAAATAAAGAACACACTCAAAGGAATTACCAGCAGATTAGATGAAGCAGAAGACCAAATCAGCAATTTAGAAAGAAGACAAGTTAGCAGAAATCATCCAATTGGAACAACAGAAAGAAAAAAGAATAAAAAATGATGAAAATAGTTTAAGAGACCTGTGGGACAACATCAAGCACAAGAACATTCACATCATGAGAAGCCCAGAAGGAAAAGAGAAGGAGCAAGGTATCCAGAACATATTCAAATAATGGCTTAAAAGTCCCCTACCTTGGTGAAGGAAATAGACATACAAGCCCAGGAAGAGAAGAGAGTTCCAAACAAGCTGAACCCAAACAGGCCCACACCAAGAATTAAAATGGCAAAGGTTAAAGACAAAGAGAGAATCCTACAAGTAGCAAGGGAAAGACAGCAGGCTACATACAAAGGAACTCCTACAAGACTATCAGCTGACTTTTCTATAGAAACTCTGCAGGCCAGAAGGGAGTGGTGGGAAATATTCAAAGTGATGAAAAACAAAAGCCTACAACCAACACTGCTCTACCCAGCAAGGCTAGCAATTAAAATTGAAGGAAAGGTAAAGAGCTTCTCAGAAAAGAATAAGCTAAAGAATTCATTATGACCAAACCAGCATTCCAAGAAATGTTAAAAGGGCTTTTTTAAACAGAAGAAAGGGGAAAACAAACTAACAAAGGAAGACCAGAAATACGAATAACAATATGGCAAGAAATATGTACCCATCAATAATCACCTTAAATGTGAATGAGATAAATGTCCCGATCAAAAGACACAGAGTGGCTGAGTGGATAAGATCACAGGATCCACGCATATGCTGTCTACAAAAGACTCGCCTCAGATGAAAAGACACACACCGACTGAAAGTAATGGGTTGGAGTAAGATATTTCACGCAAACAGAAACGAGAAAAAAGCAGAAGTAGCAATACTTATTTCGGACAAAATAGACTTTGAAATGAAGACAACAATAAAAGACAAAAGAGGGCACTACATAGTAATAAAGGGATCAATCCAACAAAAGGACATAACCCTAGTAAACATCTATGCTCCCAACATAGGAGCTCCTAAACATATAAAACAGTTTATGACTAACATAAAGTCAGAGATTAAACAGTAGCACTATCATAGAAGGGGACTTCAACACCCCGTTGTCACCAATGGACAGATCCTCCAGACAGAAAATTAACACGGAAACAGTGCCCTTAAATGACACTTTAGACCAGTTGGATTTAATTGATACTTTTAGAGCATTTCACCTCAAAGGAAAATAATTTACATTCTTCTCAAGTGCACATGGAACATTTTCCAAGATAGACCACATGTTAGGACACAAAACCAGTCTCAATAAATTTAAGAAGATTGAAATCATATCAAGCATCTTCTCAAACCACAATGCTATGAAACCAGAAATCAATTATAAGAACAAATCCGGAAAGCACACAAATACATGGAGGCTGAATAACATGCTACTAAATAGTGAATAGGTAAAAAATGAGATAAAGGAAGAAATCAAAAGCTATCTCGAGACAAACAAAAATGAAAACACAACAACCCAAAATCTATGGGATGCAGCGACAGCAGTCCTAAGAGGGAAATTCATAGCAAAAGTAATATTTAGAAATCAGTTGCATTTGTATACACCATTAATAAACTATCAGAAGAAATCAAGAAATCAATCCCATTTACAATTGCTTCAAAAACAATAAAATAGCTAGGAATAAATTTAACCAAAGAAGTAAAAGACCTGTACTCAGAAAATTATAAGACACTGAAGAGAGAAATCAAAGAAGATACAAATAAATGGAAATACATACCATGTTCATGGATAGGAAGAATTAATATAGTTAACATGTCAATACTACCTAAGATAATATATAGATTCAACGCAATTCCTATCCAACTATCAAGCACATTTTTCTCAGAAATAGAACATATAACCCTAAAATTTATATAAAACCATAAAAGACCCCTAATAGCCAAGGCAATCTTGAGAAATGAGAACAAAGCGGAGGTATCACGCTACCCAACATCACATCATACTACAAGGTTATAGTAATCAAAACAGTACAGTACTAGCATAAAAACATACAGATGGCCAACAGACATATAAAAAAATGCTCAACCTCACTAATCATTAGAGAAATGCAAATAAAAACCACAATGAGATACCACCTCACTCCTGTCAGAATGGCTATCACCAATAAATCAACAAACAAGTGCTGGTGAGGCTGTGGAGAAAAAGGAACCCTGGTGCACTGTTGGTGTGATTGAGGATTGGTGCAGCCACTGTGGATATCAGTATGAAGTTATCTCTAAAAACTGAAAATGGAAGTACCGTATGACCCAGCAATTCCACTCTTAGGTATCTATCCAGAGAAATCCAAGATGCTAATTTGAAAAAATATATGCGCCCCTATGTTTACTGCAGTGTTATTTACAATAGCCAAGATTTGGAAACGACTTAAGTGCCCATTAGTAGATGACTGGATTAAGAAATTGTGGTGGCCGGCCGAGTGGCTCAGTTGGTTAAGAGCTCGCTCAAGAGTTTGAGCTCTGAGCAACAGCGGTTCGAGTCAGCCCGAGCTGAGCAGCCGT
>NW_017732419.1:141098-148735 GCF_001890085.2 Hipposideros armiger | reverse complement strand
TGATGGTGCCAACTTGGGCCAGTGAAGCAACGTCCTCCACAACTAGACTGAAGAACAAAAAGGACAGCAACTTGTCTGTTCCCCTTCCCCCAATTTCCCAGTGCTGTTCCCATCCTCCAATTCCCCAATAAAAATCTTTAAAAAAATAAAAAATAAAAATAAATAAATAAAATCCTTGGGCCAGCCGAGTGGCTCAGTTGGCTAAGAGCACGAGCTCTGAGCAACAGGGTTGATGATTCAATTCCCACATGGGCCAGTGAGCTGCACCAGAGCTGAGCTGCCGCTGAGCTACCAACAGGTGGCAGGTGGCTCAGCTGGTGAGAGCACGGGCTCCTAAGAACAAGGTTACCAGTTAAACTCCCTCATGGAATGGTGGGCTATGCCCATCCACAACTAAGACTGAACATGTCACCTTGAGCTGAGAGGCCAGGAGCTACTGACGGGTGGCCGGATGTCGACTAGACTTGGAGCTGAGCTAGCTGCACCTTACACAACTAAGACTGAAGGACAACAACTTGGCTGTTCTCCTTCCCCAACTCCCCAACACTGTTCCCCTTCCCCAGTTCCCCAATAAAATCTTTTAAATCAATAAATCAATAAATAAAAATGAAAAATAAAATCCTTAATATTGTTATCCCTTTTAATATCTGCACACAGGTATTTTGCTCTTGTTGTGTACTCTTGAGTACCAGATTAGTGGCTAGTTATGAATAATCAAACAACTGATAAATGTAACTTTTCCCCTTTATCTTATTATTAACAGAGTAAAGAGAGATAGGGAGGGAGGGAAGGAGTGAAAATGTGATGAGTACTTTGAAAATAGAGAAAGATAATTGTGGTTAAATAAAAAGGAGAAACAAAATGTAACTTAAAATAGGAGTATAAGCTATTCTTGGATCCTTCAAAAAGTACAGGGTCCTTGGTAAACAATAGTGAACTGAATGGAAATATCCTTTTCACTGTGTATCTATTTGCATTGACTGAATTTTTTAAACCATATGTGTAATATGTATGTATTACTTTTTTAGTTTTAAAAAAGTTACAATAAAATATTCTAAAGAATACATACATAACATGGCAATAAAAATGATATTCAGAAGATATCAAGTATGGTATAAAAGGAAAAAAATAAGTTAACACATCACATTGCCTTTTGCAAAACTCCTTTTAAAATAAATAATAATGATTTTATTAAGAAGATACTTAATTAAACCCTTTTTTAGGCAACAAAAGTTTTCTTTTAATTCAAAATAATGGTATATACAAAGAAGCTTCGGCAGTTCCTTTTGCTATATTAAACTGTTTTATTCAAAACTTGAAGAACTATTCTTCCTTAAGGGAAGGCTGCACAATCTAATAAAACACTCAATCATAGGCTCCCTGATGATTAAATATTCTTGGTCAAAAAACTCTTTATACAAACCCAACAAAAGGAAAAATTACAAATCTGAAATGTTTAGATATTTTACATTAAAAAAGGGAGACACTGGAATTATAGAAAATGAAATAAAAAGTTTGCTATGCTTGGAACATTTGTCATCACAGAAAGGAGAGAACAGTACATTTTGCACAGATTTAAAAAAGAAACCATTTAGTGCATGTTATTTCCCAGCCAACGAAGTTCAATAGAAGCCCTTCCTTGGTCCCTTTGGCCTCTTTTTCTAGCCAAGAATTCTTAATGCAAGATAGGAAGACTGTCCAAGGATTGCTACATTTCAGTTAATTTCAGTATAATTGGTTGCCTTTATAATTACATTTATTTTATTTTATGCATTTCAAATAATTATTCTGAGATAGTCTGCAAACTTCACCTCACTGCCAAAAGGGTTTATGGCAACAAAAAGAAAAAATAATCTAAACTATATGGGACTGTCTTGTGAAACTCACTAACCTACCTATATCAGAGTCACAGAAAACATAAGGGTAAACAGAAAACATGCAGTGCTACCATAGAAGTTAACATTGCTATCATTTGTAGTCACACTATATCTTCATTAATATTTCTTTAACTTGTGATAACTAAAGGCCATCAATGTTCCATAAGTGAGAGAAATGGTAGAACAAGCAGACATTAATTTTCAAAATAAGATAGTCTTCATAATTTGCCAAGTAACAGCACCAAAACAACAGAACATCTCCGTTCTCCTAAAAATAATTTACTGTCAATCAGATTACAGAATAACAGTGTTATTTATATTATAACAAGATTACCCAACTATATCCTTTATTGTGTAATTAGGCTTCATTGAATTTAACTTAACTCTTAACATGATTAAGCTTTACAATTATGTACATTTATAATACATCAAAATTAACCATGACAAATAAATTTGTATCTTACCTCTCCATAAGTATTTAAGTTGCTTTTTAAATAGCCTGTAAGTGCAGCAACTTGGCATGCAAAATATGGTAGTGCCCAGTTTTCTCTTAAAGGAATGGAATATTCAATTCTTGTTGTATCTACCCTAAAATAAACCACAGATGAATAGCAAAATAGCAAGACATTATATTTGTGTAACACTACTTTTCAAAGCACTTTCACACACATATCATTGTTCTCTATAACAATCCTGTGAGGTAGGCACAGATATAGCCACCATTGTCTATCCATCATCTTTGAATAAATTGAGTGTCTCTTCCCCTATCCCTTCTCCCCCATAAGACTTAGTGTTGCTGTGCACTGCTTGATCAATAGATGGAACTCTGTGAGAATTTTTAAAAGGCTGTGAAAGATAGAGCCTCATGCGACAGCACACGGCTTGCTCCAGAGTACACTGGATTTCAGCCCCCACCCTACCTTCCCTTAACAAGATGGCTGCCCTTCTCTAGAGTACAATGTATACTACACATTTAGCAGGACTGGCAGATCCAAAGTTCTTAATCCCTTTATATATGGAATATGAAGCTCAGAGAGGTGATACGACTGAATCAAGTCATATTGCTAGTAGGTGGCACGAGTAGACTTACAATGCATATCTTCTGATATCTAGTTTAATAATCTTTTCAATCAACATGTTGCCCAAAATTAACATTACAGTGTCCTTTATGTGATATATCTAGAGACCTTTGAAATTTCCCAGAATCACAAATACAAAATGTCTTTGTACGCTCCTCCTTAGTTTCTCAATTTTCTTGAGAGCCTGTTTTCTCCTCTGCATATCCTCACACTATAATGGAACTACCTTTCCAAGAATCATTAAATTTGGATCTTGTATACTCAATGATTATGTTCCACACAAAAAAACAAAGGCGCTATTGCTTTAAAAACTTTATGTAAATTGCTGTATAACTCTCTTAAATAATGAAGATGGACACGTCACCTGTAATTTAGTTCAAATTGTGGTATAGCCACACAACAGGATACTACTTAGCAATAAAACATAATGAACTATTGATACACCCAACATATATGAATCTCAAAATAATTATGCTGAGTGAAAAATCCAGACACTCCCCCCCAAAAAGTTATACGCTGTATGACTCCATTTATATAAAATTCTAGAAAATGCAAACAATAGTAACAGAAAGCAGATCACTGATTTCCTGGGGACTGTGGGAAAGTAGAAGTGGGATAAGAAGAAATACCAAAGGGCACCAGGAAACTTTGAGGGTGATGTCTATTATACTGATTTTGTCTATGGCTTCACAAGTGTGGCTAAATGCCTAAATTGATCAAATTGTGTTACTTTAAATATGTACAGTTTATTCTATGTCAAGTGTACCTCAATAAAACCGTTAAAAATGATTAGAAGAAAACCTGTCTTCTATAAATGTATATGTAATTGAATAATATATTAAAAACAGGATCATACATGAACATTAAATGAGACAAAAGCTGTAAAGAACTTAGCAGTGTCTAGAACCTAGTAACAGCATTAGAGCTTAGCTCTTTTATAATTACATAATGAACTGTTTTATTTAGTAATGTATTATGAGCATCTTTCCATAATATATGTCAATAAATATACTTTAACAACATGTAATGAATATGGCACACCATCGTACAGATCTATCATAATCTGATCAATTCCCTATATTTAAATACTTCCTTTGTTTCCGATTTTATCAATTACAAAGTTTTTAAAAACTTGAAATAATATTTTTGTATAGTAATCATTGGTTTCATGGTTTACTTTTTTATTTTTTTAAGCTGAGCCATCCTGCCACCTGTTGGCAGCTCAGCCGCAGCTCAGCTCGGGCTGTGAATCGAACCGGTGACCCTGTTGCTCAGAGCTCATACTCTTGAGTGAGCTCTTAACCAACTGAGCCACTCGTCCGGCCCTCATAGTTTACTTTTAATCCTCTAATCCACTTGGAATTTATTTTAGTATTGTGCAATAAGTATTTCTTTTTCAGATTTGGTTGTTCTATGACCATTCGTTGAACATCAAGTATTCTAAAGGCCACCTATTTCATACAATATTATTTCTGAAAATTTGTTGCGAAAGTTAATTTTCTAAAAGGCAAGAGATTCACATGTCACAGTCAGGAAATGGAGAGGAAGGAGAGGATGTCTAATCTCAACTCAGGATTCTGCCAACAACTTCATCAGCCCAGAATTGGGAAACTTAATCTGGCAATCCCTATCCCAAAGGTTCACGCACTACCCTCATCCAACTCACAGATTAGTGCAGTGACATTTTTAAAACTGCACCAGAAACACTGTCTGGAGAAGGCATGAAGGGATCCTTTTCTAGTCACTGTAATACAAACTAAACTAAGCCAATGCTGAGTTTATTTTTGTTTTCATTTTAAACACATCATATAGTATAAGCATAATTTGAATCACCGGGATGACCACCTTGTAACTCACTATTGACAAAAGATTTCAGGATTCACTTCCATGTTTGTGTTAACAATGTATTGGGTTGTCGGAAAAGTAATGATGCATTTTTACAACAAAAAAACATAGAAAAAATACATCATGACTTTTCTGACAACCCAATAGTTGGAACACAGTATTACTTCCATTGGTTTGGGCTAATAAGAAAAAAATGAGATGGCCTCAATACTAAACGCTACATTGCCAAATAAAAACAAAATGATGTCCTGATCGCTGTGGTAAAAAAAAAATTTCATAGTGAACTAAACAGAGCTACATGATGAGAATTGAGTCATCTCATGGTACCCAGCTGTGTAGGTTTGTCATACTATTGGAAGAACCTGCTGTACTGATACCATATTTACACTGAGAGTTAGAAATTTGGCTTCAGCAAAATATCATTTTTCACATTAAATGAATATTTTCAGTTAATATTTTACTGGTTTGTTATTTCACTACTAAATTGGTTTCAATAGTAGTATAAGTGTTTTTAAGCATATGGAACTTTACCATGTTTTATATTTAAGTAGCATTATAATTCAAATTATTTAAGCCAATACATGGAATCCAATAGAAGACTTAAATATACATAACTGAAGTTTGAGAAACATTGAGTTAGATTACACATGTAAAACAGTTTGACACATCAATGTATAATGTGTGAGAGCTGAAAAACACCTATACAATGTAAGTATAACTTCAAAAGACTGCATGTTCCCTTACATTGGTGTATTACAATATACTTAATCATTCTTTTATATTTAGGTGGCTTTCTAATTTTTCACATTATTACAAATAATGCTATAACAAATAAGTTCAAGTAGTGAACTCTTCTCTTTTTTGGGGGGAAGACTTCCTTGGAATAAAATGGAATTCTGAAAACTTACCACCTAAAATTAAAAAACTTATGCCTTCACAAGCATCCCAAATATGCCAGTATCATCACAACAGAATCAGCACTATGTGTTACCATCATTTTCTGTTAACTATACCTCTGTGACATGTGCATTCATTGCATCTTACCACTTTATTATTACCAGTGTACATAGTTACCTTTTTTTTGGACAAAGATTAAATTTAATGTAGACTTTTAATCACATACATTTTCTTTGCTCTTCAAATATAAAGATGTTTCCACTGAAAGTGATACCCACATATATATTTGTAGATGAGAAGATCAGAGGGGACGACGAGCAATTTCCATATTGTTAACATGTGAAGCTAGACGCAAGTTAGACCACTTTGGGAGTCATTTGCTTCTGATTTTCCCCCTGAATACTGTTTGCACAGTACTGTTTCCTGAAATTTCCTTGAATTTTCTATGTCTACATCCTTTAGTCTGAACAAACAGGAGCTATTTTATAATGCTGCTTTCCCCTTCTGGTACTAAGAAACAAGTAACACAAAATACCATTAAGAATACTACTAATGATCACAATATAATAGAATGACTAAAATCTTTTTATACTTTTCTAGGCAATCATATATAAACTCTAAAGCTAATGAATAAAAAAGAGAACATATTTCATGGCATTAAACTATACTTTGTAGTATAGTTGACCCATGAATAATGCAGGGGTTAGGGGCACGGACTGCCCCCCACCACCGTTGAAAATCCTCACCTAACTTTTGACACCCTCCCTCCAAAACTTAGGTCATCCCTCAGTATCTGCACAAGGGATTGGTTCTAGGACACCCCCATACCAAAATCCACAGAAGCTCAAGTCCCTTATATTAAATGGCATAGGACAATGCATACTGTCAGCCTTCTACATCCACAGATTCCCAACCGTGGATCGAAAATATACTGTTTTCAATCCAAGGTTGACTGACTCCACAGATGCGAAACCTGGGATTTGCAGGGTTGACTGTACAGTTATTGAAAAAATTCCACATATAAGTGGACCCACACAGTTCAAACACTTGTTGTTCAAGGGTCAACTGTATAAGATATATACCAATAAAAACAAAACACAAAACAAACATTAAAAAAAAACTACTTGCTAAGAATGTTTCAATTACCAAGATACATTTTAGCAGACTAGATCAGGTTAATTTTTCCACCTAACTTCTGCTCCAAGTAACTAGGATATACTGTGTCATTACATAGGCAAATTAATTGTCATTAAATAAGGCAATTTCCTTACGATTCTCACTAAGGTCTCTAAAATATTCTATTTGACAGGGAGTCTTAATTTTTTAATGCTGTTATTTTTACATGAAAAAGTTGCCTGGGCTTCCTCTTTATTTCTGATGAAGATAGCTCTAGGGATTAAATGAAATAAATATTAAAAGTTCATTGCATGTGGTAGCCAGTCGCCAAGATGGTCCGCGATGGTCCCTGTCTCTTGATATTAACACCCTGTGTAGTCACTTCCCACATTACAACACAGTCTGCATGATGAATAGTACACAGCGGAGAGATGTCATATCACTTCTGAGATTAAGTTATAAAAGATATCTGGCTTCCGCTATGGCACACTCACTTCATACTCTCTTAGATCATGCACTCTAAAGGAAGCCAATAGCAAACTTGTGAAAAATCAAACGGAGACTTATGTGATGAGAAACTATGGCCTTCTAAGCCAAGAGCCAGGAAGGAACTGAGGCTTCTTACAATCAGCCACATGAGTGACCCTGGAAGTAAATGGTCCAGGCCAGTAAAACCGTCAGATGACTATAGCCCCAGCCAACTCTTGACTGCAACCTCATGAGAGGCCCTGAACAAAAATCACCCAGCTAAGCCACCCCAGATTCCTGAACCTCAGGAATTGTGTGAGACAATGTTTGTTGTTCTAAATTGTTAAGTTTAGGG
>NW_017732419.1:136244-140368 GCF_001890085.2 Hipposideros armiger | reverse complement strand
GCCCAGCTCCAGGTTGAGCTGTTGTTCAGCATCTTAGCTGTAGAGGGCAGTGTCACTGGCCCTCATATGTGGGATCCGAACCAGGGCCCTCTGGTATCCCAAGCCAGCTCTTAACCAACGCGCCACTCGGACGGCCCACAAGGTCTATACTTTAAACAATGTTTGTTTTATACTTTTGGTCAGAAAAGTCATGACATATTTTTTCTGGTTTTAGTTGCAAAAATGCGTCATGACTTTCTCGACAACCCAATAAATACCATTTCACTCTAAAATGCAAGATTTTCTAGACCAAGACTATGAGTATTGAAATAAATTTCTGTGAGTGTGCTATTAAATTTCTAACAATAAATCCTAACAGAATTTTAGAAAAGTACATGGCAACAACTTTAAATATTCTCTAACAAGCAGTTTCTGACATAGCAAGAAATCATCTTATCCCCCTAGCATCCACACCAGATTCTCTAATACTACTCTATACTAAAAGGAACCAGAGCTCCATAGAGAAATGGTTAACTCCAAATCTTTCACAGAAAATGAACAAGGTGAGCCTTGTTGAGCCAAAAACAAGAAAGTTTTCAAAGATTAAAGAGGATGTGTCAACCCCGAAGCCAGCCTGAAAGGACTCCTACTGACCAAAGTTGTTAACAAATTTGAGCAACAAAAGTACAATTATGGTAATAGGTTTAACCCCACAGTCAATGAAAATCACTAAGTAGAGAAAGATATTTAAGAAGAGACCACCACAAAGTTTTTATCATTATCTGAGAGCTGCTAAGACAATCTCTTATTTAGAAATTGGTAATTAAAGTGAAATTAAGCATTAATCTGACTTTCTAATAGTAACTGAATATAAAGATAACCAAAGAACCCTAGGTAATAAAGAAAAATTCTACATTATAAGAATGAAGAATGTAGAGTCAAGAGAGTGCAGTAGGTGAACGCTGTGCTTACCTTCTCTCATGACCACATCAGAATTACAACTAAACTACAACAACCATCATTGAGAATCGCCTGAAACCTTGCTTAACCAAAGCCCTACAAAAGGACATGCAGAAGAAGCCACCTTGAGACTGGCAGAAGGGGCAGAGACATGAAACAAGCTAGCCCCACACCCCTATGTGACCATTAATCAGGAAGGATATCTCGTCTACGGAGGTCCCTCCTGGAGGAGTGAGGGGTCCAAGCCCAGAGTTCCAGTGCTGAGGAAAGAAGTCCCCATAACTTCTGGTTGCGAAAACCAGCAGAGATTGTGGCTGAGTGAGATGGAGGGTGGCTGGAGTCCCAGGCACTCCTCTTAAAGGGACTGAACCAGAGTAACTCACCAATGGAATCACGGGCTTTGAGCTCCAGCGCTGGGGCAGCAACTGGAAAGGCGGCAGGAATATATGGTAGGGAACTGAGTTGTCTGGCTTCAGTACAGGACCTGGAGGGGGAGCTTTCTCCTAGAGCAATGAGCTGGTGGAGGCCATAGTTTCTTGGTTGAGCCCTCCCCTTCCCAGAGGGCAGATGCAGGCTGCCGCCTTATCTGAGTCTCCATCAAGCTTGCTAATGCTGTTCGTTCACCACTCCCTGGTGATCTGAGACCTCGCCCCACCCAACTTTTGAAGACACCCAAGCCACTTCCAGTAGCTTTTTCATACAAATCACCTGCCTTGGTTCATGCTGCAGACTTTATTAGGGACTCTGAAGGGTTCCTGGAACCCAGACAAGCAGCATCTGGCTTGAGAGTGTCCCGTACCTCTGACTGAGCAGCCTTAAGCCCAGCACTAGCGGCAGCCTACCTTGGTCTGCGGTTTGCACAGCACGGGCAGTGGCCATCTGCAGATTGCTTTGTGGCTCCTGCAGGTACTCCTGGGTGCAATATAAGCTGTGGCCGAATTTGACTGACTGCAGTGGGTGCCCTCCCACCTGGCTCTGGGGTTGGAGCGCCCAGTGGCCAGCTTTGAAACAAGCTGGAGCATGACCCAGCCACCTCCACAGAGGACACCCCTAAGGGGCAGATTGGGCAGGCACCAGAGACATACTGAGGCAGGTCCTTGCTCTGTAGGGTCAGCCCCTGCACCACAATTCCTCTTCTATAGTCAGGGTAAATCGTCGCAACCAATGAGCCCAAGAGTCAATCCCTCCCACTGACATGCAAATAGCAACCAAGGGTAAACTATAAGAGGAGGGCACACATAACCCACACAGGGACACACCAGGAGTGCACAGCTTATATGACCAGGAAGACTCGCCACCGAGCCCCACAGTACACCTACTACATAAGACTATTCTACTAAGCCCAGGAAACATCACAACCCTACCTAATACACAGAAACAAACACAGGGAGGCAGCCAAAATGGGGAAACAAAGAAACATGTCCCAAATAAAGAAACAGAAAAAAGCTCCAGAAAAAGAAAAAAGCAAAATTGAGAAAAGTAATTTACCAGACGCAGAGTTCAAAACACTGGTAATCAGGATGCTCAATAATCTCAGGGAGAATTTCAACAAAGAAATAGAAAACATACAAATGGAAATAGAAAACATGAGAAAGAACCAGTCAGAAATAAAGAATACAATAATGGAAATGAGACTATATTACAGGGAATCAACAGATTAAATGAAGCAGAGGGTAGAACCAGCGATGTGGAAAATAAGGTAGCAGAAAACACCAAACCAGAACAGCACAAAAAGAAAAAAGAATCCAAAAAACTGAGGAGAGTTTAAGGGGCCTCTGGGACATCAAGTATACCAACATTCATATTATAGAGGTAGCAGAAGGATAAGAAAGAGGGCAAGGAATTGAAACCCTATTTGAAGAAGTAATGATGGAAAACTTCTTTAACCTGGCAAAGGATATGGATATACAAATATAGGAAGTGCAGAGTCCCAAACAAGATGACCCAAAGAGGTCCACAAAAAGACACATCATAATTAAAATGCCAAAAGTTAAAGACAAAGAGAGAATCTTAAAAGCAGCAAGAGAAAAGCCATTAGGTACCTACAAGGGAGCTCCCATAAGCTATCAGCTGATTTCTCAACAGAAACTTTGCAGGCCATAAAGGACTGGCAGGAAATATTAAAAGTGAAGAAGAGCAAGGACCTACAACCAAGATTACTCTACCCAGCAAAGCTATCATTTAGAATCACATGACAGATAAAGAGCTTCCCAGACATGAGAAGCTAAAGGAGTTCATCATTACCAAATCAGTATAACAAGGAAACTTACAGGGACTTCTTTAAGATAAATAAATACATACATACATGCACATGTAAATTACTTTCAATGTAAATGGATTAAATGCTCCAATCAAAAAATAGGGGGGCTGAATGGATAAGAAAACAAGACCCTTACATATGCTGCCTACAAGAGACTCACTTCAAATTGAAAGACACACACAGACTGAAAGTAAAGGGATTGAAAAAGATATTTCATGAAAATAGAAGCAAACAAACATACAAACAAACAAAAAGCTGGGGTAGCCGGGCTGGCAGAGTGGCTCAGTTGGTTAAGAGCATAAGCTCTGAGCAACAGGGTCTCCAGTTCGATTCCCACATGGGCCAGTGAGCTGTGCCTGAACTGAGCTGCCGCTGAGCTGCCAATAGGTGGCAGGATGGCTCAGCTGGTGAGAGCATGTGCTCCTAACAACAAGGTTGCGGGTTCGACTCCCGCATGGGATGGTGGGCTATGCGCATTCGCAACTAAGATTGAACATGGCACCTTGGAAACTGAGCGGCTGCGAGCTGCCAACGGGCAGTCAGATGGCAACTGGACTTGGAGCTGAGCTAGCTGCACCCTCCACAACTAAGATTGAAGGACAACAACTTGGCTGTTCCCTATCCCCAATTCTTGAACACTGTTCCCCTTCCCCAATTCCCCAATAAAATCTTTAAAATAAATAAATAAATAAGCCAGAAATACAAATTAAAAAAAAAAGCTGATAGCAATGTTTATACCAAACAAAATTAACTTTAAAACCAAGACTATAGGGGGCTGGCCAAGTGGCACGTTGGTTAAGAGCTGGCTTGGGACACCAGAGGGCCCCGATTCAGATCCCACATATGAGGGCCAGTGACACTGCCCTCCACAGCTAAGATGCTGAACAACAGCTCAACCTGGAGCTGGGCTGCCATGAGTCGCCGG
>NW_017732419.1:115019-136119 GCF_001890085.2 Hipposideros armiger | reverse complement strand
AGAAGCCGGTGACTGACCTGCCTCACCTGGGAAGAGCGCAACGATGGTGCCAACTTGGGCCAGTGAAGCAACGTCCTCCACAACTAGACTGAAGAACGAAAGGACAGCAACTTGTCTGTTCCCCTTCCCCCAATTCCCCAGTGCTGTTCCCATCCCCTAATTCCCCAATAAAAATCTTAAAAAAACAAAAAAACAAACAAGAAAACAAAAACCAAGACTATATAACGAGAGAAAAAGAAGGACCTCACTTCTGGGTATTTATCCGAAGAAATCCAAAATGCTACTTTGAGAGGACATGCTCATCCATATGTTCACTGCAGCATTATTTACAATAGCTAAGATATGAAGGTAACCTGGGTGTCCCTTAATGGATAAAGAAGAGGTGGTACCTATATACAATGGAATATTACATGGCCATAAAAAAACAATGGAATCTTGCCATCTGTGACATGATGGATCTGAAGGATACTGAGCTGAGTGTAGTGAGTCAGGTATAAAACAAATATCATATTATTTCACTTACAATTGGAATCTAAAAATCAAAATAAACAAACAAAATAGAAACAAACTCATAGATACAGAAAACATTTTGATGGTTGCCAGATGGGAGGGGCGTAGAGGAAGTGGGTGAAAAACTGGAAGGGATTAAGAAGAACAAATTGATTGTTGCACAGCAGTATTGGGGATGTAGGGTATAGCATAAGGAATACAATAAATAATATTGTACTAACTATATAGGGTGTAAATGGGTACTAGATCTATCGGGGTGGTAGATTGGAGAGGGCTTGGGGGCAGGGTGAAAAAGGTGAAGGGATTAAGGAGTACAAATTGGTAGTTACAAAACAGTCATAAGGATGTCAAGTATAGGGAATATAATCAATAATATGGTAATAACTGTATAACGCCAGGTGGGTTCTAGGCAGGGGATCACTTCATAAATTATATAAATGTCTAAGAACTATGCAATACACCTGAAATTAATAGAAAATAATGTTGAATGTCAACTGTAATTGAAAAATTAAAAAAGGGGAAAAAAGATAAAGAAGAATAAGAGAGAGGTTCAAAGTTCCAAGTGTGAAACAAATAAGTCTTGGGGATGTAATATACAACATAGGAAATATAGTGTGGTGTGGTGTCAGATGGTTGCTAGAGTTAGGTGGGTACTGTTGAATAACTATGATGTACACCTGAAACTAATGTAATATTGTATGTCAGTTATATTTTAATAAAAAATCTTTAAAAAGAAAAAAAATACAAATTGGTAGTTACAACATAGTCACAGGGATGTAAAGTACAGCATAGAGAACGTAGTCAATAGTGTTTTAACAACTGTTTATAGTGGCAGGGGTGCACTACAACAATTGGGGGGATCACTGCATAAATTATAGAAATGTCTAACCACTATGCTGTACATCTGAAACTAAAATAATACTGAATGTCTACTGACAAATGTGTAACTGACAAAAACTAAAAAATAAAATATACACCGCTGAAAAAAATAAATGAAGTATGTAGCTAATGAAAATAGAAAAGTATAATTTTATAAACCCTAATGAAATTAGTCATTTCTGCAAAGATTACTAACTGGAGTTACAGCCCTTAGGTAAATATTTATAGTGAAAAGAACATTTATTTGGTGCCCCAAAACACCACACAGATTATTTTCTAGATATGTAGAAACCGGCAGTCAATCTCGGCTTCATTCAGGGGAGGCCAACTAAATATCATGTAACTTCTAATGTCATGGAACATGAAAAACTTATCGTTCATGATATATTCTAATTAAAAATGTTTATCTTGAACCCATCAAGCCCTTAAATATAACTTCCAGCTTATGAAAACACAAGAAATAAAGGAAAAAGCTAGATGATAGATACCACAAGGAAGAGAAGACACATCCATACAGTGTGACATTCTGTAGCACAACTGACTCAGTCCCTCAACAAGCTGTTGTCATAAAAAAAAAAAAACTGTCAGATTTAAAGAGAATTAAGAAACATCAGATGCAATGTGTGGTCCTAGATTAAATACCAGTTTGGGTAAGCCAGCTATGGGGTATTTTGGGGTCAGTGGAGGAAACTGTAATATAGACTGGGCATTAAATAAGATAAAAAGTTATTGAAATGAAAAGGTAGAGACTGATAAACAAAGAAAGCACATAAAACAGTATGTGCAATAAATATATCTCATTCTGGCAAAAATAAAAAATACATGTGCAGGGCTGGCCGAATGGCGTGTTGGTTAAGAGTTAGCTTCGGACACCAGGTCTGAGCAGCAGGGCCCCGGTTCGGATCCCACATGAGGGCCAGTGACACTGGCCTCTACAGCTAAGATGGTGAACAACAGCTCGACCTGAAGCTGGGCTGCCATGAGTCCCCGGCGATGGCATAGGCTGCAGTGGGGCTCGCCAGCAGCAGTTGTGAGCTTTCATTAGCCACCGTGAGCAGCCAACCAGTGGCAAGTGACCGATCTGCCTCACCCAGGAAAAGCGCAATGATAATACCAACATGGGCCAGTGAAGCGACATCCTCCACAACTAGACTGAAGAACAAAAGGACAGCAACTTATCTGTTCCCCTTCCCCGATTCCCCAATGCTGTTCCCCTCTCACAATTCCTCATTAAAATCTTAAAAAAAAAATACATATGGAAATACATACATGCATATACCAAGGTATAAAAGATGCTCAGTGATCTCTAGGTGGTGGGAATATGTAGTTATTATTTTACTTTTGCTGGTTTTAATTTTCCACAACATACATATATTGCTTTTGTAGTAAGAAAGTTTGGTTCATCCCTGTATTTTTTTTTCCCCCCCAAAGATTTTATTGGAGAATACGGGGAGAACAGTGTTGGGGAATCGGGGAAGGGGAACAGACAAGTTGCTGTCCTTTTGTTCTTCAGTCTAGTTGTCAAGGACGTTGCTTCACTGGCCCATGTTGGTATTATCATTGCGCTCTTCCCAGGTGAGACAGATCGGTCACTGGCCACTGGACGGCCGCTCACAGCAGCTCTTGGCAGCTCACACTGGCTGCCGGCCACACACAGTAGCTTACGGCAGCCCACTGAAGCAGGGGCTGAAGCCTACGCCGTCACCAGCGACTCATGGCAGCCCAGCTCCAGGTTGAGCTGTTGTTCACCATCTTAGCTGTAGAGAGCAGTGTCACTGGCCCTCATGTGGGGTCCAAACCCAGGCCCTGCTGCTCAGAACTGGCGTCCCAAGCCAAGTCTTAACCAACGCGCCACTCAGCCAGCCCTCAAAGAATAAACTTGACAAAGACCAATGTCAAGAAAATTTTTATAATATCTCTCAAACCAGCCAGCCAGCCATTTCAAAGAAATCCTAACCTCTATTCTTTTTACTCATTATTAAAAAACTGAGGCTGCTTTGTTCACCAAAAAGGACGGGTTTATTAATTCAAAGCACATGGTCATAGATTAATCTAGAATCGTTATCTGTGGTAATTAACTTAGTAGTGATGTATCTGATGCCTCTTCCTTCTTTTCATGAAGCTTGTGTCATCAATTTTAAATAAAAGATGAAAGAAGAGGTATATCCACATATGCCAATGTGACTATGTCTGAAAAGAGGGATATAAGGTGGGTATACTATTTTTTCAATTGTTGCATGACAAACGACCACAAATGTAGTGTCTTAAAACACAGATTTATTGGCTCACAAACTTAGCAGAGTATGGCTGGATTCTCTGCTCAGGGGCTCCTTAAGCTAAAATCAAAGCATTGGCCAGGGCAACATTTTTCATCAGGGCTCGTAGACCTTTGACAAGCTCACCGGTTCCTGGCAGAAGTCATTTCCTCCTCACTTCAAACCAGCAACAGTGCAGCACATCCTTTCCATGCTTCAAATATCTCTGATTTCTCCTTCTGCACCAGCTGGAGAAAGTGCTCCATTTTTATTTTTAAGGGTTCATATGATTTGATCAGGCCCACCAGGTAATCGTCCTACCTTTAAGGTCAACCGTGCCATATAACATAACATAACCATAGGAATGGTATCTCATCACATTCCCAGGTGGGGATTAGGGTGTGAAATATTTGGGGGGAGGGTTAAAACTGAGTACCACAGACACAAAAGATTGTAAAACTTAATTAAAAACATCTTTCTTACCTGTTAATAATGAACCATGCAACAGTAAGCATTCCCGCTAGCCAGGTTCCACTCATAAGCCAACTTGTAACAAATAAAGCAGTAACATATATTCCTTGCAATCCAAAAACAATACCAATATAGAAATATACTGGCTCAATAATCTCCTAATTGGGAAAAAGAGAGAGGGAGAGAGGGAGGGAGGGAGGGAGGGAGGGAGAGAGAGAGAGAGCGAAAGAGAGAGAGAGAGAATAGGATGACATTAAATAATTTTGAGGAGTCATAGTATGTGAGATAAATATTATTACCAAAAGAAAAACACATACGTTGCTACCAGTTGCTTGATATAAAACGCTGGCAATAAGTTCTGGATATAGAGACATTTGCTGCACTGCATTTATGGTCTTCAAAGATACAGTTTTGTTATTGTGTATCAGTTCATAAACACCTAAAGACAGATAAATTTTTCTCTAGATTAGTTATTCTGCTTTTTAAACATGTTATTCAGAGGTCATTAAATATTTTAAATTATTATCAAAAAAGACCTCAAAATATAATACTCTGTGCCTCATTTTTCCACTTTTTTAAATTATGTACAAGAAACAACGATACCTATATTCTGAGACAAATCTCCACATTCAAGGGCTCTCAAATGCAAATGTTTTATTTTAGAAAAATATTATTAAAAATACAAATGTGGTTATCTTACCTCTTTCAAATGAAGGCGCCCTTAACATATCTTTATAATAAGAGTAATAAATGGCACTGTCACCCTGAAATGTGATTTCCCGTTCGAGCTCCTAAAAGAAAATATATTTAAATATCAGTATCCTAAATTTGAACTGCTATCTTCCTTCTCTCTCTTCATCATCTAAACTAATGCTATTTATTTATCCTTTTATTCAAAGATGTTTGAATTTTCCTTTAATCACTAGTTGCTATATTAATGAGGTGAAACTTTTTAATAACCTGGCAATCATTTTAATAAAACACATAAGGTTTAAAATGGATTGTGACTCACTGGTCATTTACCTATTATATGTAAGGAAAATCTAGAAGGAAAACCAACAGAAATGCCCCAAGAACAGCAAGACTAGTAAGGAGGGTTATAAAAAATGCTTGAGATGTTAGAAGTCCATAATAAAAAAGTAAGTTTAAGAAGCAGTGTTTTCTATTGCTATTGCACTTCCCTATGTATCCAGAACAGCAAGCCATTACTTAGTACATTTCAAGAGCGGTAGATATTAATACTTATAGTCAGTGCTTTTCAAATGTACTTTCAGAAATATAAGTAAATCTTTAAATTCTGAAAATTAGGCTATACAGACCAAGCATACAGGTAGTTGAAAACAGGGTACAGCCTAGTGGCTCAGTTGGTTAAGAGCGTGAGCTCCTAACAACAAGGTTGCCGGTTCGACTCCCACATGGGATGGTGGGCTACACCCACCTGCAACTAAGATTGAACACGGCACCTTGAGCTGAGCAGCTACGAGCTGCCGACAGGCAGCCAGATGGTGACTGGACTTAGAGCTGAGCTAGCTGCGCCCTCCACAACTGAGATTGAAGGACAACAATGTGGCTGTTCCCTTTCCCCAATTCCCCAATTAAAAAAAAAAAACATTAAGAAACCTGTGCTTTTCCTGCTGAATCAGGTTTTCATAAATCTATCTTTTAGAGGGGTACAAGATGGCAGCAATGTAGGAGGATGTTGAACTTGCCCCCTCCCATGAGCAAACTCAAATATATACTTTTATAGAGAGCAATTACTCCAAGATAACTGAGGGCTGAATGAACAGCTTTGCAACAAGAGAAAGAGACCGAATAGAGAAGGCTGGGAAACCATGGGAGCCCTCTGGAGCTTCAGGAATTCTTAGGATTGGAGATACCAGTGAGCTCCATTCTTTCCGTCCACTTCTACCTCCATAGGGTAGGTGGGACCTCTATCCAGGTGCTTTGGCCTACCTGCAAGGTCACCTGCAACAAGTTCCTGGACACACTGCCAAGCCCATTTCAGGCCCGCAATGGGAGCAAGCAAGATTAACAGAACATTACTAAATGCACCTGGCCTCCTCACCTGGAGCTGCTTCAGCTCCAAAGGCCAGCACCCCGACACCACAGACGCCATAAGCACTAGCTCAGCTCCTACAAGCCTGTCAAAATAACCTGGCACACACAGCATACACAGAGGCATCTTCTACATAAGGCCACTTTTTTAAGACTGAGAGATAGCTATTTCATCTAATTCATATAAACAAACATAGAAAGTCAAATAAAATGAAAAGACAGAAGACTATCTCTCAAAGGAACAAGAAAACTCGTCAGAAAAAAAGTCCCTAAGTAAACAGAGATAAGTAAATTGCCTGATAAAGAACTCAAAGAAATGGTCATAAAGATGCTCACCAAACTTGAGAGTAGAATAGAGGAACTTAGGGAGAACTTCGATACAGGGTTAGAAAGTATAATAAAGAACCAGCCAGATGACCTAATATTGCATATAGAAAACCCTAAAGCCTTCACCAAAAAACTATGAGAACTAATAAATTAAGTAAAGATACCGACTACAGAATCAATATACAAAAATATGTTACATTTCTATACACCAATAACGAACAATCAAAAGAAGTTAAGAGAACAATCCCATTTACACTTGCATCAAAATGCATAAAATCCCTAGAAATAAATTGAACCAAAGAGGTGAAAGACCTGTACTCTCAAAACTATAAGACACTGAAGAAAGAAACTGAAGAAGATACAAATAAATGGAAGAATATACCTTTCAAGGATTGGAAGGATTAATATTGTTAAAATGTCCTTACTACCTAAATGAATATTCAAGGCAACCCCTATTAAAATACCAATGACATACGTCTCTGAATTAGAACAACTAACCCTAAAATTTATATGGAACCACAAAAGATGAATAGCCAAAAAACACTGTGAGAAGGAACAAAGTGGGAAGTATCACACCCCCTGATATCAAACTATACTGTAAAGATACAATAATCAAACAATATAGTACTGGCATAAAAACAGATATATATGTTAGCTAGGACAAGGGTTTCAAGGTCTGGGTAGTTCTTACTAAATGCTACTTTTGCTAAATGTTAAAATATAGCATAGTATTGTAGCACAGTAGAATCAGCTATCGCCTGATGAGCTTGACAGGAACCCAAGCAGATAAGTTTGGCCAACTGCCAAGAAGAAATCAACATGTAATTAACCAAACAGCGTATATAAGCAATGGTTAAGCCTCCCTTTGGGGAGACAAAGCTTTGGATGTGAAGCCTCTGTCTCCTTTACTTGCTGAAATTAAATAAAACTGCTTAGGGCCAGCCAAGTGGCTCAGTTGGTTAAGAGCTTGCTCAGAGTGTGAGCTGTGAGCAACAGGGTCGCCGGTTCGATTCCCACATGGGCCAGTGAGCTGCACCCGAGTTGAGCTGCCACAGAGCTGCCAACAGGTGGCAGGATGGCTCAGCTGGTGAGAGCACGTGCTCCTAACAACAAGGTTGCCTGTTCGAGATGGTGGGCTACGCCCGCCTGCAACTAAAGCCTGAACTCGACACCTTGATCTGAGCTGCCGCTGGGCGGACCTTGCGCTGAACTCCACCTGGATGGCTCAATGGATAGAGTGTGTGCTCTTAACAACAAATGAGGCTGCTGATTCGACTCCCGCATGGGATGGTGGCTACACCCACCCGCAACTAACTGAACACAGCACCTTGAGCTGAGCAGCACGACTGTAGACTTGGACTGAGCTTGCTGTGCCTCTACAACTAAGATTGAAGGACAACAACTTGGCTGTACCCCTTCCCCAATTCCCTAACACTGTTTTCCTCCCCCAATTCCCCAATAAAATCTTTAAAAAAGAATAAAACGCCTAATAACAACCACATCTCACTCTTGAATAGAATGAAACAAGTGGCGAACCCCTTGAGTTCGGTAACAAATAGATCAATGGAATAGAATAGAGAGCCCAGAAATAAACCCTCACTTATCCAATCAATTAATCTATGACACAAGAGGCAAGAATAGACAATAGGGTAAAAACCGTCTCTTCAACAACTGGTGTTGGGAAAACTAGATAGACACATGCAAAAAAATGAAATCTTATACCATATAAAAAAATAAACTCAAAATGAATTAAAGACTTAAATGTAAGTCCTGAAACCATAAAACTCCTTGAAGAAAACATAGGCAGTAAACTCTTTGACATTGTTCTTAGAATATCTTTTTGGATATGACTCCTTGGACAAGATAAACAAACGAACAACAAAACCAGATCAAACTAAAAAGTTTATGCAACACAAAGGAAACCAACAACAAAACAAAGACAATCGAGAGAAGATAGTCACAAATGATACATCTGATAAGGAGTTAAAAAACAAAATATGTAAAGAACTCATACAACTTAACACCAAAAAACCCCAAACACTCCAATTAAAAAATGGGCAGAGGGCTTCCAGTCAAGATGGAGGAGTAGGTAAATACTGTGCTAGCCGTCTCCCGCGACCACATGAAAATTACAACTAAACTATAGAACAACCATCATTGAGAACTGCCTGATTGTGTCTCACTAAACAGAAGTCCTAAAACTAAGGACATATAGAGGAAGCCATGTTGAGGCTGGTAGGAGGCATGAAGATAAGGAATGGGCTGGTCCCACAAGCATGTGTAGCAGTTAAAAATTGGAAGGGATATCTCAGCTGCAGAGGTCCCCCTGAGGAGCATGGGGTCACAGCCGCAAACCAGGTTCCCCAGCCTGAAATTTCCGTGCCAGGAAATCAAGTCCCCACAACTTCTGTTGTGAAAACCAGCAGAGAGTGAGATGGAGGACTACTGAGTCCCAGGCGTTCCTATTAAAGGGCCCGCACACAGACTTGCTGATGGTCTCACTCGCTCTGAGCTCCAACACTGGGGCAGCAGCTCAAAAGGAGCCAGGGACATAAGAGAAGAAATTGAATTTCCTGGCTCCAGGGCTAGGGCTGGAGGGGCAGCTTTCTCCCAGACAGAAGGGCTGACAGAAGCCATTGTTCTGTTGTTGAGCCCTCCCCAACCCAGCCTGCCCATGCATCTGAGTCTCCATCAACCTAGCTAACACTGTAAGCTACACTCTGGTATTTCCCTGAGACCCCACCACACCCAAATTGCTGGCCCACTCAAGCCACTTCCAGTGGCTTTTCCATACAAGCAGCATGTCTTGGCTCATGCTGCAGACTTTCTTAAAACCTCTCGAAGGTTCACAGACCCCAAACAAGCAGCATTTGCCTTTGGCAAGCCCATGTCTTGCTAAGCAGCCATAAGCCTGGCATTACCAACAGCCGGCCTCAGTTCACAGCTTAGCCTCTTCCAGGCACTTCCAAGCCCAATACAAGTGGCAACCACCTGCAAATTACTTTGTAGCTCATATCAAGTGGTCCTGGGCAGGGCACAGATAGCGGCTGTCCTTGGCCTGCACCAGAACCCCTCCCCGCAAGAGGTCCTAGAACGAACACACCCAATGGCCTGCTTCAGACAACACTTAAGCACCACTCAACCACCTCCACAAATGACACACCCAAAGGGCTGACTTGGCAGGCACCAGAGCCCCACTAAATTGAATCCTGCTCCATAGGGTCAGCCCCTGCACAACAATTCATCCACTATAGTCACAGCCAGTCCTCACAACCAATCAGCCTGAGGGCCAATCCTTCAAATTGACATGCAACAGCAATCAAGATTCAACTACAATAGGAGGGCACATAAAACCCACACAAGGGACACACATGGAGCACCTAGCTCAGGTGACCAGGGAAACTGCACCACTGGACTGCCACAGAACACCTACTACATAAGGCCATTCTAACAAGACCAGTAGACATAGCAGATTTACATAATACCTAGAAATAAACACAGGGAGGCAGCCAAAATAAGGAAACAAAGAAACATGGCCCAAATAAAAGAACAGAACAAAGCTCCAAAAAAAGAACTAAACAAAATGGAGACAAGCAGTCTACCAGATGCAGGCTTCAAAACACTGGCTATCAGAATACTCAATGATCTCAGGGAGAACTTCAACAAAGAAAAAGAAAACACAAAAATGGAGATAAAAAACATAAAAAAGAACCAGTCAGAAAGGAATACAATAACTGAAATGAAGAATACATTAGAGGAATCAATAATAGATGAGATGAAGCAGAGGATCCAATCAGCGATTTGAAAGATAAAATAACACAAAACACCCAACCAGAACAAGAAGAAAAAAGAATCCAGAAAAAGAGGATAGTTTAAGGGGCGTCTGGGACAACATCAAGTGTACAAACATTTGCATCAAGGGGTGCCAGAAAATCTATTTGAAGAAATAATGATGGAAAACTTCCCTAACCTGGCAAAGAAAATAGACATAGAAGTCCAAGATGCACAGAGTCCCAAACAAGAAAACCCCAAACAGGCTCATACCAAGACACATCATAATTAAAATGCCAAAGGTTAAAGATAAAGAATCTTAAAAGCAGTGAGAAAAGCTGTTAGCTATCTACAAGGAAATTCCCATAAGACTATCAGCTGATTTCTCAACAAAAACTTTGCAGGTCATTAGGGATTGGCAGGAAATATTCAAAGTGATGAAAAAGCAAGGACCTAGGGCCGGCTGAGTGGCTCAGTTGGTTAAGAGCTCGCTCAAAGGTTTGAGTTCTGAGCAACAGCGGTTCGAGTCCAGCCCGAGCTGAGCTGCTGCTGAGCTGCCAACAGGTGGCAGGATGGCTCAGCTAAAAAAAAAAAAAAAATTTAGTCAGACTGACTGCTCAAAAATAAGAAAACAAAACAGTTTGGGTTAAAAAAACAAACAAAAAAACCCTTCAGCGTCAAGTGGTAATACCATGTACTTTGTCAACACATATTACATATCTGATTATGAAGGTAAGTTATAAATAACTTATCAAAGGCCACATGAATTATTAATATAATTACAGTGACTAAAATGTCTGGAATATACATGATTTAAAACCAAATATTAGACATACTAATATGAGGCAAAATGAAAATAAATATTGTTATGACTGTTATTTTCCAATACCCCCAAAACATTTTAATCATGTAATATAAACAGTATATTTCGATGCTGAAATTTACATAGTTTCTGAAATGTTGACTACCAAAGCCACTAAAAAGCTGACTAAACTCGATACCATTTCATCATCATCAAAATCCCTGATAAATTAACTGCATGAAAGATAGCACCCTTATAGTTGCTATTTTATGGCCTTGAAATATGGTCTATTAAAATTTTCAAGGTTGATACTGTGACTGCGTTCTCAAAACAACATCTATATCATTTTGTTTCTAAGAGCTGTAAATAAGAAAGCACTTGTCATACTTATCACACATCTATTTTGGCTTACTGGGAAGCACATTACTTAAATTAATATTAAATACTAAACAACTTTCATATGCTCAAAAGTCTTTCGTCTTACCTGCCTGTTGGAAAACCAGAATTTCCGTTCATGGTATGCTGACAAATAGAAAGCATACATCATACCACTAGTAACTGCTGCAAGACAGCCAATGAAAACCTTTGCAAAGCGCTGCAATAATACATCTGAAAAAGCATATTAAAAGTAATCAGATGTAGATGATATAATTTATATTTATGCACTTCTATTAAAAACGAAAAAGTAATCAAAAGGTAGTATAGACCCTTGATATGATATGATGAAAATGGCATTCTAATGCTGTGGTCTTCCTCCCCCAAACTCATAATCCTAGTCTGAACATGAGAAAAAGATAAATTCCAATAGAAGGGCATCCTACAATATATGTAATCAGTATTCCTCAAAACTGTTGAAGAAATCAAAAACAAGGAAAGCCTGAGAAACTGTCACAGCCAAGAGGAGCCTAAGGAGACATGACAACTAAATGTACTGTATCCTGCATGGGATGCTAGAAGAGGAAAAAGAACATTAGGTAAAAACTAAAGAAATCTGAATAAAATGTGGACTTAATTTAAAATAATGTATCAATATTGGTTCATTAATTTTAATAAATGTACCATACTAATATGTTAATAATAGGGAAAATTCTGTATGGGGGGTGATGGTAACATGGGAACTGTACTACCTCTTGAATTCTTATATAAATAAAAAAGTTTTAGAAATTAAAGTCTATTAATTTAAAAGAAGAATCAATGGAATGTACTGTGAAATATCTAAAGAAGAAAAACAGGTTCATTCAGTATTACTACTGATATTTTTTCTTATCAAGAAGTTTTCCTCTTTATTGAGGAATAATTTACATACTACTATAAACTACAGCCATTTAAAGTGTACAATTCAATGACTTTTGATGATTATGTACTTAAAACATCATATACAACTGCTATATAAATAACTACCTCTTAATGAAATAACATAAAAAGATTTGGATTTTCTATACACAGGATGATTTAGTCCTGCTACAGCTATTAAGATTAAGTATAATAATAAGCACAGGCTTAAGGGCCCAAAGTCCAATGTTCTGTTACTGAATGACTATAAGGTTGTAAAAATCAAATTATTAGTTTAGCTAAACTAAAATTTTAGCTATTTTCAAAACATTATTTCATAGCGTACTAGAAACATTAAAGACTAGTTATATATCACTAAATTAATATGAATTACATTCAAAATGCTTGATAAAGGGCCGGCCTAGTGGTTCAGTTGGTTAAGAGTGTGAGCTCTGAGCAACAGAGTCACTGGTTTGATCCCCACATGGGCCAGTGAGCTGCGCCCGAGCTGAGCTGCCACTGAGATGTCAACAGGCGGCAGGATGGCTCAGGTGGTGAGAGCACGTGCTCCTAACAACAAGGTTGCCCATTTGACTCCCGCAGGGGTGGTGGGCTATGCCTATCCGCAACTAAGATTGAACACTGCACCTTGAGCTGAGCGGCTGCGAGCTGCCGATGGGCGGCTGGATGGCCACTGGACTTGGAGCTGAGCTAAGACTGAAGGACAACAACTTGGCCCTTCCCCAGTTCTCAAACACGATTCCCCTCCCCCAATGCCCCAATAAAAATCTTAAAAAAAAAAAATGCTTGATAAACACTAGCCAATAAATCAAATATTAATGTAAGTATGATACAATTGTTTTAAAGCACTATTTCCAATAGCATGTGTAAAGCATTTGGCCTGGCACATAGTAAGAGCTCTGTAAAAAAAAACGAATACAAAAACATCCATGGTGGCAATTTGGCAAAAGTGCTTCGAAGTTTCTAAATGTAGATCTTTTCCTGCTTTTTTTTCCATTAAGTGTTAGACATTGACAAATTAATCCTAATTATCAGAGGCTATTATAAAAAATATAATCAACCAAATCTTATACAGACAGTACCTGACTTACAATGTCTCTACTTACAATTTCTCAACTTTACAATGGTGTGAAAGTGATACACAGTAGAAGCCATACTTCAGATTTTGAATTCTGATCTGTTTCCCTAGCTAGCGATACATGGTATGAAACTTTCTTGTGCTGCTGGGCAGCTGCAGAGACCCACAGCTCCCAGTCAGGCACATGAGCACAAGGGTAAACAAGTGATACTCTACAGTGCAGTTTAAATGCATTTTCGACTTACGATATTTTCACCTTACTATGGGTTTATCAGGATGTAACCTCCATGTAAGTTGAAAAGCAACTGTATATAAATGCCTTATCTTAACACTAAATATTTTGTTTCTGAAAGTTTTTTGTAAAGAGTAAAAATGGAATCAAGCTATCAGTGTTTGATGTAAGTGTATCTATTTTGAAGAAAATAAAGAGCTCTGGGCTCTGAAAATTATTGTCTTAAAAATTATCATTTTTTGAAAAGTAAAGGATCTGACTTCCAGATTATGTTGTTCGTTCATAAACCAGCCTAATCAGATAACTTCTGTGTGCTTATCCCTTCATTTGTAAAAACTGATCATGTACAAAAAAAGAACACTACATAAATATCAATATATAATAATATAGGGCATAGTTGAGTAATATTTAAAGCACAGGGAAAAGCTAATGACGTTAAGAAAATAAATGTAGCATTCAATTTCACAAAAAGTATTTTTTAAAAAGTGTAAGTACATTGAAAAAAATGTAATGCAGTAATACCTCGGTTTGCGAGCATAATTCGTTCTGGAAACAAACTACTCATATTGCAAGATGTAATTCGTTCCAGAAACAAACCACTCATATTGCAAGACATTGCTCGTTTACCAAGTTAAAATGTATTATTAGGAAACTGCTATTACTTTTGCACCAACCTAATAGAAATGTTTGCTTGTCTTGTGGAACACTTGCAAACCAAGTTATTCGCAATCCAAGGTTTTACTGTACTTGCCAAAAATTTAGGAGTAATTAAATCTGGAATCATGCATACATTCTATTTTTATTATACTTTTCTCTATTTCCCACATTTTCTATCCTGAAAATATATTTTATGAGGCTAGAATACTGTTTTATAGTAATTATACTGGATTGTTTAATTATCTTTCTTATACTATATTTTCCTAAATGTTTTAAATGATCATTCTATTAGTCAGCTTTGCTGTGACAAAAAAAGTGACCCCAAAATATCAGTGGCTTAAAAAACAAAGGTTTATTTCTCACTCATATTACTTATTGGTTTCAGGTCAGCGGTAACTCTCCACTCAATTCCAGAACTCAAATTAGCTGCGGCTTTCTTGTATCTTCTTCAGAGTTCCAGACTGGGATCAATGCTTACTTGGGACATGTTCTCATGACAAGAAAAAAGAGGAAAACAGGCAGAATCACACAGTGCCTCTTACAGCTTCTGGTCAAAACTAGTATACTGCTGTTTCCACTCACATTCCATTGACCCAGGCAAGTCACATTGATAAGCCTGACAATGGGGTAGGGAAGTATACTCTGCTTCAGCAAGCCACTCCAAATCACACAGCAATGGGAAGGAATGTATAATCAATCCACTTTTAGGGAAGGGAGCAAACATTTGGGAACAATAAAAGGGT
Source organism: Hipposideros armiger (assembly GCF_001890085.2). NCBI lineage: Eukaryota > Metazoa > Chordata > Mammalia > Chiroptera > Hipposideridae > Hipposideros > Hipposideros armiger. The sequence continues at coordinate 121,046 of NW_017732419.1, read as the reverse complement.
CCACCAGGGTCTCCCCATTAATCAAAAATACTCACTTGCCTACCAAAGGCAAAGCACACTCACTCCTTAAGAAAGACACCCTAAGAACAGTTTCCTCAGACTGCTTCCTGCATGTAGAAAATTAGGGACTCAAACATCATTTTAAGATCTGAATAACTGTGTCCTTTTTAATCTACATTGGCAGTTCTTTTGACAGTACATCTCTCTCAAAAGCTTAGCTGGCAATTCTCCTAGGTATTTACCTAAGAGATATAAAAAGATGTCCACAAAAAGATTTGTACAAGTATGTTCATAGCAGCGTTATTCATAAAAGGTAAATACTGAAAACTACTCAAATGTCCAAGAAGGGATAAACAATTACAGCAACATGAATGAATCTCAAAATCATTATATAGAATAACATAATGAGCTAAGTGAAAGAATCCAGACACAAAGGCATACATGTTGTATGATTCCATTTATATGAAATTCTACACATGCAAAGTTAATCAATATTGGAAAATATTAGAAGAGTGGTTGTCTTGGGGGATACAGAGGAAATCTACTGAAAAGACATACAAAGGAAACTGCTGGGATAATGGAAATGTTCTATATTTCGTTTTAGCTGTATTCAAGTGTCAAAACTCATTTAGCACCTAAGATGCTGTCATTTTATTGTATATTAATTATTCCTTAATTTTAAAAATTAAATCACTGATCTTTGCAAAGAAAAGAACAATTTTGTTGGCTTTTTACTTATGTGATTCCAGTCAGCTTCATAGTCCAATAATTTTTTTTTCTAGATATGCCTCCCTCAAAGATTTAATTACATGTATTTCGAGCTTATCAAGCTTTTGTGGGACCACACTCTTTGATCTTTTGCCCTGAGTGCTTTGTCCAACTGAAAGAACTTACTAGGAACTACCTATATCCATTTATACACTTTATTAAGTGACGGCCATGCCCTTGATTTAGTCATCTTAATCAACTTTTGTTACTCAAAGTATTAATCAATTTTATTTTTTACTAGTTGAAAAAGACAGAGTTCTAACTCCAACACTACAAGTCCTAGAAATTTTGGATTCTCTATTTTCCTTCTCATTCCTGCTTGCAAATAGTCCAATTCTGTTCTAAATTCATCTCTTTTCTGTAATTAAATGCAGCTGATAACCAAGGCACTCTAGTATCATTCTGTTTTGCAATCTTGTTACCTAAAATAATAAAAAATTAGTATTAAAATTGCAACTATTCACAGGAAAGTTGCTTTCATGCTACAATGGCATAGTTGACTCTTTTAGGGAAGGTGCAGCTCACCGTGGCCCATGCGGGGATTGAACTGGCAACCTTCATGTTATCAGCACCACGCTCTAACCAACTGAGCTAACTGGTCACCCCACAGGAAAATTTTATAAAATAATTTGTCACTGCATAATATGGATTATTTTTCCAACTTCCAAAGTTTTCTTGCTGCCAGACCCTGAATTAGATCTGTAGATGACCTATTGCCATTATCTTATTTGAGCAAATATATATAAATGGGCCCTTAATTCTGTATGGGCAGGAAGCAATTTGAGAAGGCTGTTTAGCTCCTAAGGATGGCCTATTCTCCAAAGTCATCTTCAGATATAGTTCAGAAGGATAATGGAAAAGGAAGGATCTACAGAGGGTGGAGCCAAGGACCACAGAGAACAATGAACTGGGAAGCTACTCCCAAGGAAAACAATTGGGGCCTAATCAAGAAACAATCCCTACTCCAGGGTAAGGCGACCTCATATTTACCTACTAGGATTTCAGAATTGCTATGGACCAGTGGCTAAGCTATGTTTCTCACTCTTCACCTTTCTGAATGAAAGCTTTTGGCTATCCTGTCCCTGTCCAACAATGTATAATGTGAAAGGGGGCGTGTGCAGAAAAGAACAAACATAGCAACTACTTTGCCAAGAAAGTCCTGCTTGCAAGGTAGGCTATTGGCTGACACTTGGGAACTTGGATTTCAATAGGGTTCCCACCATTTTTTAACTGATAAAAATGGTTTACTTTGCCTAACTTGTTTGTAAAATGTGGTTCATGCTACTACTTCCCTCCTGGGAGTCTAGAATTTTGTATGTGATAGGCAGAGGTTACATGATCAGCTGCCAAAAAAAAAAAAAAACCACGAGCAGAGTGGCTTATGAGCTTCCCTGGTAGACAAAACTACAAATATCACAACTTGATGCTAAAAGAAACCTGTGTGATTCCATTTGAAGAGGAATCCTGAAAGCTTGTGCCTAGTTTCTTGCAGACTTCAGCCAATAAGCCTTTGCTAAATTTGTTTTGTATTGTTCACTGTAATAAATCATAGCTGTGATAATAAATCACAGCTGTGAATACATGACTATATTCTGATACCTGTGAGTCCTCCTAGCTAATTTCAGAACATAGAGGTGGTCTTGGAGACCCTGACACAGAGCAGATAACTTGTCTTTTACTTTATGGGTCTCTGGATCAGAACGAGAGACATAGCTGACCCAGATATAGATAATAAGACGTTGGGCTTCAAAACTCATGCCATGACTAGATAAGACTTGAGTTTCTTCCTTGGTGTAGGGCAGTGGTTCTCAACCTGTGGGTCGCGATCCCTTTGGGGGTTGAATGACCCTTTCACAGGGGTCGCCGGGTACTTGTATGTGGGCATATCTGCATGTGGACCTGGAGACGGATAAAGGAGTGGTGTCTCAGTTCCTAAGACCATCGAAAATATGTTTTCCGATGATCTTAGGTGACCCCTGTGAAAGGTTGAGAACCGCTGGTGTAGGGGAAGTAACAAATATATTTTCTCTGTGGGAGAAAATATTTATGACCAAAGACAGAATAGGGTAGACTGTTATTATTATTCCTAACTATTTTGTCATTTCCTATAAAAAGATTATCTATCCCTGCCCACTACCATGTCACTTGCAATGCTTTCCCCGTCGTCAGAGTATACTTCTCCATCTCATTGTCTAGATTAATTATATGACTTGCTTGGGCCAATAAAATAGGAGTACAAGTTTACTGGTTCAGCAGAAACTTTAAGAGGCACTGCATGACTCTGCCTGCCTGCCTGTTCTTTTTCTCTGCCACAAGAAAAACATGTCCCAAATAGGGGCTATTCCTTTGTGACACATAAAGCGACATCAGGCCACACATGTAATTTTAATCAGAAATAAATGTTTGTTGTAAATGAGTGATATTTAGGCATTGTTCTACAGCAAAACATAATGAAAGCTGGCTGATATCACCATATCTTAATCACAAAATGTTTATACATTTAAAACATTAATATAAAATATACTACCTACCATAACTATTTTTGTAGTAACAGAAAAATTCCAAATCTACCTAACTTACATTTTGGGGCTCTTTCAGGAACTGCAGTGTCATCAATTTTCTCTTCTATGGCAGATTCTTTATTTTCGAAAGACTTTGGCTTTTTTCTTTGGCGCAGTTCTATAGCTGGTCCTTAAAACATTGAAAAGTTATTGCAATGTGTATCAAATTATTCTGTCTATATCCCAAACGATTAACTTTTATTACACTAAGGCAAAAGTCACACAAAGATTATTAGTACCAAAGATAACTTTTTTCATAATTATTTTAGCAATCCTTGCAAAACTGTCTTTCCTATAAAAAAAACCCACAATATAGGTTCCGCCTATAATCTGTGCTTGTGCTTTCAGAATCCTATTGATAAATCAATGAGCTCTTCTCCTAAGATAATGCTATTTTCAAAATATCCCAAAATAAACTCTTTTCTAGAATGATTGGGGAACAAAGTGTTATGTAATAAATTTGCTTATTATTTTAGTTACCTGAGAGCATCACATGCATAATTTTAAATCAAAATATAACAAAATACATTGGTAAAACTATACTTCATTTTTTATTTTATTTTTTAAGATTTTATTGGGGAATTGGGTGAGGGCAACAGTGTTGGGGAGTTGGGGAAGGGGAACAGCCAAGTTGTTGTCCTTAAATCTTAGTTGTGGAGGGTGCAGCTAGCTCAGTTCCAAGTCTAGCCGCCATCCGGCCACCTGTCGGCAGCTCAAGGCGGCTTACCTCAAGTTGCGGGAGGGGGGATGAGGGGACAAACTGGCAACCTTGCTAAAAGCGTATGCTCTAGGGCCAGTGGAGCGGCTCAGTTGGTAGGAGCGCAAGCTCTGAACAGGGCTGCCAGTTCGATTCCCACATGCGCCAGTAAGCTGCACCCTCTACAGCTAAGATTGTGAACAACAGCTCGACCTGGAGCTGGGCTGCCTGAGTAGCCGGCAACGGCGTAGGCTGCAGTGGGCTGCCGTGAGCTGCCAAAAGCGGCCGTCCAATGGCTGGCGACCGACTGCCTCAGCCGGGAAGAGCACAATGATCATAATACCAACATGGGCCAGTAAAGCGGCGTCTTCCACAACTAGACTGAAGAACACAAGGACAACAGCTTGGTTGTTCCCCGTCTCCAATTCCCCAACACTGTTCCCTTCCCCAAATACCCCAATAAAATCTTTTTAAAAAAAGAGCATACACTCTAACCACTGAGCCATCTGGCCGCCCACTTCCATTTTTTTAAACAATCCTGAAAGTTCTGCAGAATTTCACAGTACTGTGTATCATTATCATTCAACAGTCATAGATTTAGGTATTAGAAAATAGGGTGAACCTATAAATATTTGGAAGATCTCAGAAAATTTCCCTATATTAGACTATCAACCATTTATATATCCAATAAAAAATGTAATGCAGAAAGTACCTTTAAACCAGTAAACTAAATTCAAATTTAAACAGAAATTGACTAAATTCAATTTAACTCCTTTTCCTTCCTAGAATTGTCTTATAGGGTAGGCTTTGCTATTGTGTAAGTACAGAGTCCTGTCAAGTTTTTAAGGTATACAATAATTTATCTCCTTATAGAAGTAGAGGAGTTTTTCTTTTCTCTTAGTGATGACGTCAGGCTAGGAAATAAGAGCCTAAAGGGAGGAGTCAAAGGAGAACTGAATAGCTCCTGTTGCTGATCACATGGATTGTTCCCTAACTTTACTGTAAAAAAATGAATAAATTTATTTTAAAGTAGCTTCAAAGCAAATTCATGTTTGTCAAAATATCTTTAAACACTGGCAGTGAGAAAAAATACTGTATATTTAGTGGGTTCAGTCTGACTAGTGTAATTTTTAACTATTTCTATACTATTATTTATTGTGTAGTCATGTTAAGTAGTGAAGCCACTGAATACATTAGAAAATGATATTATTGGAACCGGCCTAGTGGCTCAACTGGTTAAGAGCTGTCTTGGGAGCGGGAGTTCTGAGCAGCAGGGCTGCCGGTTCATATCCCACATGGGCCAGTGACGCTGCACCCTCTACAGCTAAGATGGTGAACAACAGCTCGACCTGAAGCTGGGTTGCACTGAGTGGCTGGCGAGGATGTAGGCTGCAGTAGGCTGCCGTGAGCTACCGTGAGCAGCCGGCAGCCGGTGAGAGCTGCCATGAGCCATCATCCAATGGCCGGAGACCAACTGCCTCAGCCGGGAAGAGTGCAATGATCATAATACCAACATGGGCCAGTGAAGCGACGTCCTCCACAACTTGACTGAAGAACAAAATGGACAGCAACTTGTCTGTTCCCCTCCCCCAATTCCCCAATAAAATCTTAAAAAAAAAGACATTATCATTAGAAAAGCCATACTGTGAATTTTTTATTTTTTTGTATACAAATCTGGGTCTACTAATATTATTATATTACTTCTTCATGATGCCCTTTTAATTTTCCCCTTCTATAGGTTAAAGCAAAAGCTAGAGTGGCCAACAAGAATAAAGATTTATGTCAAGTCAAATAAAGTCCTCAGGTGCAAGTCATTATTTTTAATTTTATTAAAAAAGAATACAAGGGGGCCGGCCGAGTGGCTCAGTTGGTTAAGAGCTCGCTCAAGAGTTTGAGCTCTGAGCAACAGTGGTTCAAGTCCAGCCTGAGCTGAGCAGCCACTGCTGCAGTGGGTTGCCATGGGCCAGCGGCCAGCAGCCGCAATGAGCAGCCGTCCAGAAG
>NW_017732419.1:75170-108090 GCF_001890085.2 Hipposideros armiger | reverse complement strand
CAAATTAGCATCCATTTGGGGTCTGAGCCTCAAAGCCTTTTTCCTTTAACATATCCCATTATGTTCCAGCAAATGCTATGCCTTCACATATCCCCGCATAGCCCCAGGACACCTGGTTACTATGTCCTCCCAGAGGAGATTAACTGTTTAGCATTCCAACAGGTCCCAGTCGCACCTTGAGACACTCCTCAGAGGGAGCCTTATCGGCTTCCGGTCATACCGGAGAACTCCCTCAGAGAGAAGCAGTCTCCGGTCATACTGAGACATTTCTCTCTTAACTATTGGGATTAGAGGCGAAATGCGGGGGGGGGGGGGGGGGGGGGGGGGGGGGTTGTTAATAGAAATTGGCTTCAAGCAGCACACATGGGCCAAGGAGCTGCGCCCTCCACAACTAGATTGAAACAACTACTTGACTTGGAGCTGATGGATCCTGGAAAAACACACTGTTTCCCAATAAAATTTCTAAAAAACAAAAAAAAGAAGAAGTTAAGTCTTTAGGAAATGTAGATTAGGAGGCTGTTGTGGTAAACTGGGTAAGAAATAAAGCTTGGAATAAGACAGTAGGAATAAACATGTTCAAAGAGAATGGATTCAAAAGATGCTGGAGGTAAAAATCTACAGGGCCTCATGACAAGTTGGATGTGATAAATGATGTGTTGAAGATGATTCCTGAGGTTTCTATCTTGAAATTAATCATGTGCTTTCTCTGTGCCACACAATGCACTGCCAGGATATGAGAATATACAACAAAAGTCCCTGAGGACTTTTTACCTACTTGAAATTAATACAGGCTATTTCAGAATCACTTTTCTGTCAAATGCTCCATCTTAGCAGTAATAGAATAATTAGTGTGAAATCCTTGTATAGTTCATCTTTTCTTCTATTAAAAGATAAATTTTGTTTCATCTTTATTATGTAATAAAATCTTAATTATCCATTAGTTAACAATGTCTTTATATACTTTTAAATATCCTTTGTGAAGTCTGAACAAAATGTGATTTGTCTTTGGAAACATAACACCATTACTGCCATTATATTCTGGCTTGTATTTTGGACATGTTTTATCCCATTCTTTTCAACTCTTTGTAAACACATTGTAGACAACTATTTTGAAAACTGACTTAAAATTTGTTGATAATAGTAAATATTAGCTGTGGGTGTGACTTAGAAGACCAACTTGATAAATTGTATATTTCGCACTATCCATGCAAACTATCCTTTGATTTGAGGCTGTTTTGTCTCAGCTTGTCACTACTTCTAATTGTGACTATGGATAAACTTTTTTTCCCCCCTATACGTTTTCTGTAAAAAGGGGGATAAAATGTATATTGTCAGCTGCTCCCGCAGTTGTTTCCTCAAGTAGGCCTTACTTTGTTCCTCATCGTTTGAAGCTTTGCTTCAGTGCCATCTGAATACATTTGCCCAATTATCACTCATCATAAGGGTCTGCTATCTTCCTTTTCATGGAATGGGAGAGCTACAATCATATAAACCAACAGAGTCAAAACGGGAGTATACAATCTTCTCCAGTGGGATGCTTTAAATAATGTGTATTCTATTTAAATGTTTTCGTTTGGACATAATAGACGTTATAGGACATTTTCTTAAGTAGTTTTTCTAGAATTAAGACTCCTCTAGAAAAAGATTTTTGACCAAATTGCTCATGTGAAATAATACTAATAAATAGAAGAAAGCATTATTGGTACTAAGTGGCATATTATTGTGATTTTCCTAGGCAAAGCTATTTTTTTCTGTCTTTTTTTTTTAAATTTGGGAATTGGGGGAGGGGAACAGTGTTGGGGAATTGGGGAAGGGGACCAGTTGTTGTTCTTCAATCTTAGTTGTGGAGGGTGCCAGTCGCCATCTGGCTGCCCGTTAGCAATTCGTGGTCTCTAAGCTAATGGTGCTGTGTTACAATCTTAGTTGCAGGTGGGCGTAACCACCATCCCATGTGGGAGTTGAACCTAGTAGCCTTGTTGTTAAGAGCACGTGCTCTATCCACTGAGCCATCCGGGCGGCAGCTCAGCTCAAGGTGCCGAGTTCAGTCTTAGTTGCGGGCAGGTGTAGTCCACTATTGAACAGGCAGTCTTGTTGTTAGGAGCACGTGCTCTCACCAGCTGAGCCATCGTTCCACCTGTTGGCAGCTCAGCTCAGGTGCAGCATCACTGGCCCATGTGGGAATCGAACCGGCAGTCCTGTTGCTCAGAGCTCACGCTCTTAAGCTAACTCTTAACCAACTGAGCCACTCGACCGGCCCCAAAGCTTCTATTTTAGTAGACACAGTTTACCAACTTTGTACCAAGAGTCCTTCCTCTTTTCTTTGAGTAAAGCCCTCTAAATATTTGTGAAATTCAGTTGAATTGAATTATATTACATTTGCCAGATAAAATGTAACACATTTTATTTTATTTATTTATTTAAAATATTTTTATTGGGGAATTGGGGGGATGGGAACAGTGCTGGGGAATTGGGGGAAGGGGAACAGACAAGTTGCTGTCCTTTTGTTCTTCAGTCTNTCCCCCAATTCCCCAGCACTGTTCCTATTCCCCTAATTCCCCAATAAAAATCTTTAAAAAAAAAAAAAAAGGATCTATAATACTATATTTTCTTAAGTCTAAGATGCCATACATTTTAAGACACTAAGGGGAAAAAAACATTACCATATTAAATGCATGCACTGATTTTAAGACGTCGATTTCAGTGGCTTAAAACTGTGGGAGCAAAAAGTACAACTTGGGAAATACAGAATTAATTTTAGCCAATTTCTTCAACCTTGTCCCTAAAACTTATTTTTTGCCTGTCACCAACTAATCCGATTGGGTGTAAAATTCACCTCATTTTCTTTACATTGATCTTATAACTTCACAATTGATGAACAATGCCTAGAATCTCTAGATGGCTAAGTAACAAAAGCCAAAGCAGTGGACAGGCTAGATTATTAATTCTGATAACAAAGCTTGAGGATAGAATTCAAGTTTCCTTTCATTATTTTACATTTTTAGCATTGCAAAGAAAAAAGTCAAACTAAATGAAAATGATGACATAGCTACAAAAACAAACTGCCATTTCTGGTCCGGTGATCTTCACAAGATAGTTAATAGGGCTACCAATAGGCTTGCAAATGTCCATCCAGACTATACATAGCAATTTCCAAATTAAGTGTTATTACTGCTTTACTCAACGCTGTCACTTTGCTCTAACATTTCTTTCAGGAAGCATAAATATAAACACCCTGACCCTGTACAGCATGAAGAAAGACACTTTTTGGAAGATGAGATTTCTAAAGAATATTTACTTAGAGAAAAAGTGAAACAATGAAGTGGATTGAGGTGAGTGTGAATGACAAGTAAAAATGGATATAGAGAACATGTGGATACAAGTAAAATAGACTACAGTAAGTCCCAGACTTATGAACGAGTTCCATTCTGGGAGAACGTTCTAAGTCGGATTTGTTTGTAAGTCAGTCCGACTCATTCGTAAGTCTGACAAAGTGAGTCTTCTACACCTTTGACACAAATATACAATGTAAAGCATAAAAAAACTAAACATACACACAAAAATACTGTAAATAAACCATTTTTACTTTTACAGTTACCTTAAAATGGTGGTACAGTACAGTACAACAACTGGCATATACGGGATTGCATGGAGTGAACTGACAAGAAGAATTATTAATAGGAGGAGGGAGGGTAGGGGGGATATGGTGGAGTTGAAGGCTCATCCGCAATAGGAGATGCAGGGCAAGATAGAATTTGGCCCACACCTGAGCTCACACACATGAGCTACTTATGCTATTTGTTTGCATCTACGAATGTTTATAATGCAAGGTCCATTTGTATCTGTGAAAGTTCGCAACTCGAATGTTCGTAAGTTGGGGATTTACTGTAGTCTAATTTGAATACAGTGAATACAAGATAACGTGTTTTGAGAAAAAAGGATCAAGTGCCAAATAAATGTAAAACACTCAGAAAAACGCCTGGCACACTGATATGCTTGCTGTAAGTATCATTACTAGCATTATTATAATAAATTAGAAGGTTTTTACTCATTTATTGTTGACTATTATATCCCAGCACCTACCACAGTAGGCACCCAAATAATTATGGATTTTAAAACATGTTGAATGAGGGGCCAGCCAAGTGGCTCAGTTGGTTAAGAGCGCGAGCTCTGAGCAACAGCGTTGCCGGTTCGAGTTCCACATTGGCCAGTGAGCTACACCGGAGCTGAGCTGCCACTGAGCTGCCAACAGGCAGCAGGATGGCTCAACTAGCGAGAGCACGTGCTCCTAACACAAGGTTGCCGGTTCGACTCCCGCATGGGATGGTGGGCTATGCCCACCCGCAACTAAGATTGAACACAGCACCTTGAGCTGAGCAGCCGCGAGCTGCCGATGGGCAGCCAGATGGTGACTAGACTTGGAGTTGAGCTAGCTGCGCCCTCCACAACTAAGATCAAAGGACAACTTGGCTGTTCCCCTTCCCCAATAAAATCTTTAAAAATAAAAAATAAAAAGTAAAAACAAGTTGAATGAAATTCTATTTTAAATAACTACAATATATTATTTGTCTTATATAAGATGTACTTAATTACTTTGGAATATCTGTAATTCTACAACCAAAAATCATTTTTCATTTTATACCATGTAAGTAAATTTTACAAAATAGTATGGTCTTTTTAATTGGTTCCACATCATATCTATTTAATCAGCTATAACTATAATTTCCTAAAACAATTTCTAATTTTGGACGATGTATAACATTCAAGACTTCAGTACCACAGTATTAATTCTTTTATGCTTTAACTTAAGCATGAAAATGGTCATGGGAACATACAAACTAGCTTATCAACCTACCCCCATAGATGTACAATTAGAAAAAGAAAAACTAGGGCTGGCCGAATGGCGCGATGGTTAAGAACTGGCTTGGGACGCCAGAGGGCCCCAGTTCGGATCCCACATATGAGGGCCAGTGACACTGCCCTCTACAGCTAAGATGCTGAACAACAGCTCAACCTGGAGCTGGGCTGCCGTGAGTCGCCAGCGACAGCATAGGCTGCAGCCCCTGCTGCAGTGGGCTGCCATGGGCTATCACATGTGGCTGGCAGCCAGTGTGAGCTGCGAAGAGCCGCTGTGAGTGGCCGTCCAGAGGCCGGCAACCAATCTGCCTCACCAGAGAAGAGCACAATGATAATACCAACATGGGCCAGTCAAGCGACGTCCTCCACAACTAGACTGAAGAACAAAAGGGCAGCAACTTGTCTGTTCCCCTTCCCTGATTCCCCAACGCTGTTCCCCTCCCCCAAGTCCAAAACAAAATCTTAAAAAAAAAAACAAAACACCAAGGTTAAAAATGGAATTACATTCTTCCTTACCAGCTATAGTTTTGTTTTTGAAGCTGTTTTTAGGTTGAATATTTTAATCAGTTTTAACACTCTGAAAACTCAAAGAGGCAAATATGAAGCCAGTGAGCACAGAGACAGGAAAGCAAGTCAGAGTACAGCCAACACTTCAATTAATTTTTAAAAATCGCTTTCTACTGAATTCTTGAAACTCCGTTATTGCATTCTTGGTTCGCTAAGGCTTAATCTAAATAGATCACATTCACAACTCCCCTCAATAGGATAAAAAGTCATATTTTCCACCAATATGAAAACTGCTCAGTCAAGTGACAACATCGTATGTATCTGTTCCTGAAATCAGTACGGGTATCATGAAGTTATCATGCCATGAACGTTTCCTGTAATAACTGTTACTAGCTAAGTTCCTCCCAATTCTCCATTTTTCTCTCATACCTATCATTCATTTTCTATGACTAAATACTGCTGAAAGAATTAATTTTCTTGGCATTGGCCCTGCGGCGTCCAGGAAAGCTTTCTCCAGTCCACCCACTTTCCCTCTCAAAGCACTCTTGGCCTCCTGATGCCCATCTACTTACGAAGTCCTTCACCCTTCGCTACCTTCCTCTATCATTTAAGTGAACTTGGCCTTCTTTTCCGCTTGTTCATCCCCTCCCAAATCACCTTACCACGTTTATCCTGAATCCCTGCGTCTTTTTGGACCCTTGGAATGAGGCTCCTCTCACCTGGTAACTTTGTATTTGTCAATATCTACCGCCTTCTAAAGAGCGCACTCAATGAAGGTCATCTGGTTAAACAGCTCTCTCTTTCAAATATTCAATCAGTGCCTAAACCTGCCTCTTCTAAACCAAGCTTTGTCCCTTACCACAGGAATTATCTGCTCACACCCCTCCCTCTCCACCGCCCCCGTCACACACACAGCTTTTGCTCTGCCTACCCGATTCCCAACTTTCAACTCCACCTTTGTTCCCACTTCGGCTGACAAAACTTCGGGCCATTCACTCGGCTCCTTCTGAATTTATTCACAAACATCCCCACGCTGCCCAGTTCTTTATCGCCCACCCGCCCCACGCGGCCGCCCGGGTCCAAGCCTCCGGGCCCCTCGCGCCCCCCCCCCTTGCCCGAGACCTCCGGAGGCAGTCGGCGTGCTGGACCCCAGGCCATCACCTTCTTCCTCCGCCATCGTTTCCGCGAAGGCCAGGGGCACCCCTGCGGCTCCCGTGAGATCGGACTCCTCCCGCCCTCCGCGACGCGGAAGCCTTGGGCAGCCCAAGACCCGCTCACGGCCGCCGCGCCCCCACTTCCTGACCCGCCCCCCTCCGGTGTCGCCGCCAACCGGGTCCCTTCAGGCGGCCCGGGAACCAGAGTGCGGAGAGCGGAGAGTCGGGGAAGCGTTTGGATGGTGCTCCTGGGCCTGCGCGGGCAGGAAGCTGACTGGAAGCCTGGGTTCCGCTCACAGCTGGCGCTCCCACTCAGGCCCCGCCGGGGAGAAGGAGGCTGGGGGCCCCGTGGCAGCCCCTACCCCATCGCCATCCTTACCAAAAGGTGCGAGCCTGAGCACGCTTTTTCCAGGACTTTTGTGATTCGACGTAGTGGAGTTTAGAGAATATACCTTCCAGACCCAGCCCCTGTCACCGCTCCATTTTATGGAAAGAATATTGAGATCCAGCGAGGTGTGAATCATAAAGCTGTGCAGGGGTGGCCTGATAGGTCAGTTGGTAAGAGCACGGGCTCTGAACAACAGGTTTGCGGGGTTCGATTCCCATATGGGCCAGTAAGCTGTACCCGCTACAGCTAAGATTATGAACAACTGCACGACCTGAAGCTGGGCTGCTGGCCAGCTGCAGGTGAGAGCCTCTATAAGCTGCTGTTAGCAGCCAGCCAATGGCTGGCGACCTACGACTGCCTCAGCCAGGTAGACTGCAATGATCATAATACCAGCATGGGCCAGTGAGGGACATCGTCCACAGCTAGACTTGCGGTGGCTGCTGGGAGGGTGATAAAATAAAGCTGGACAGTGCTAGTACAACTGAAACCCAGGCCTAGGAACTCCTGTCAGGGCCTGCATTCTCCGGGATTTCATAGCGAGGCAGAGCGCTCACTGGGTTGGCGCTTAGGTTAGGCAGGTTCCATAGACATGGGCAGCAGATACCAGAGTGTCCTGCTTGTCGGATGAGCACACTGCAAGTGTTCCACCTCATGAGAAAACAATACAGTGGCCACTGAGGACCACTGTTTTCCAAGTCGAAGGACTTGAGGTGATGTCTATTACTCATAGCGCCTTCGTGATCACCTCAAGGTGACTGATGGACTTACTTGTAAATTTGCCTGCTCTGTACAGTAGTGGATAGAAGAAAGAGCTTCTTCAAGTGAAATGGAAATAGAAAAGAAAAGATATTGAATAATTATGTTCGGATAGAAATCAATGGAATCATAATTGTGTTCCCTAGTAGAAATGTTCTTCCCTTGACCCCTAAAACCTCCACATAAGGATAATGAGACTGGATCAGTCTATCCCCAAACCTGTATAATTTTGTTATGAGAGAAATAGGCCATTTTTTAATTCAAAATATATATTTCATCCAAAAAGATAGAATCTAAGCTGCTCAAGATGTTGCCATGCAGCAGGCATTATAGCTGACTTTTCAGTAGGTCATTCCGTAATCCCATAAGACCAGCTGCTTCCAGATGGTAATGCACAGAGAGGTAGTGGACACATGGTCCTAAGATATCTTCCTATGATAAGTTGATTATTTTACCACTGCAAACCATAGGCTTCCAGTTGCCAGTCCAAATTTCGAGGGGTCATTTTATTACCCTTTGCCATACCTTGACTAGTCTTCAAATGGTATTTTATTTACAGTATACTCTCAGAGAACAATATGCTTTTCTGCTACTTCTAGAAGTTTGAAGACTACTGTATGCAACTGATATTTTTACAAAGTCATGTGAAATGTACTTTGAGAAGCTAAGTCTTGGGCAGCTGGTTAGCTCAGGTGGTTAGAGCACAGGCTCATAACACCAAGGTTGCCAGTTCGATTCCCACATGTGTCACATCCAGCATGGCAAGGGCAAACGGGTTTCTCTTGAGGGGCGGCGTAGATTGAATAAAGAGTCAGAGACAAAAGTAGGATTAAGAGCGAGACCAAGGGACTCAGTCAGAGAAACTGAGCGAGCCCAAGGGANAAAAATCTTTAAAAAAAAAAAAAAAAGAATACCAGGAAAAAAATATAACCACAAGAAGTTTACTTAGTAGTTACACATGCATGTTAAATACATTAGTAGTATTTTATTTTAAAAAAAAAACTTAATTGGCTAATTTCAGAAATCAAACTAACAAATACTAAGGGTGCCAAAAAAATGTGCACACATTTTAAGAGATTTTAACAGTTTGGTCAACATTGCTCAAGTACTAAGCAGTTTGCCACAATCAGAAGTGTCTGGACGCTGACGATAACCACTGTGAGCACCTCTTGTAATTGCAGAAGTCAAATGTAACTTGTATTCATCTTTTGTTATCGCTATATATTAATACAGTTTTTTCCTTTCTTAAAATAAATTTTTTTGGCACCCTCTGTATATTGAGGTAGTAAATAAATGTATGTGATCAATAGGTTAGGTAAGGCTTTTTATTAGACAGAGTCTAAAAGCACACATTTAAGATAAAGATAAATTTTGGAAGGGGATATTCACATAAAAAGTGTTCTTTACAAAAAGCTATCATTTTCCTTTAAAAAAAAAAATTCTTGGCCCGGCCGAGCGGCTCAGTTGGTTAAGAGTGCGAGCTCTTAGCAACAGGGTCACTGGCTCAATTCCCACATGGGCCAGTGAGCTGCGCCCGAGCTGAGCTGAGCTGCCCTGCCAACAGGCAGCAGGATGGCTCAGCTGGAGAGAGCACGTGCTCCAAACAACAAGGTTGCCGGTTCGACTCCCGTATGGGATGGTGGGCTATGCCCACCCGCAACTAAGATTGAACACAGCACCTTGAGCTGAGCAGCCGCGAGCTGCCGATGGGCAGCCGGATGGTGACTAGACTTGGAGCTGAGCTAGCTGCGCCCTCCACAACTAAGATCGAAGGACAACTTGGCTGTTCCCCTTCCCCAATTCCCCAATAAAAGCTTAAGAAAAAAAATTTCTTTATAAAATGATTCACTTTACAGGGACTTAAAGTGTTCACTGTGCACATAAATGGATTTTATTCATAAAAGTACAATTTATACAAAAATTTTGCAGTTTCCCAAATAATTTATGAAGCATACAAATCTTAACAGTCATCTCTCAAGAATCTATATTAGTAATGATAAAGGCCATACAAATAAACATTCTATAAAGGATCTATAGGGCCGGCCGAGTGGCGCGATGGTTAAGAACTCGCTTGGGATGCCAGAGGGCCCCGGTTCGGATCCCACATATGAGGGCCAGTGACACTNAGCCCAGCTCCAAGTTGAGCTGTTGTTCAGCATCTTAGCTGTAGAGGGCAGTGTCACTGGCCCTCATATGTGGGATCCGAACCGGGGCCTTCTGGAGTCCCAAGCCAGCTCTTAACCAATGTGCCACTCGGCCGGCCCTAAGAAATATTTTTAAATAGTGTTCTTGAGCAAAAAACAATTTTTTTCCTATTTATCAAGATTTAAATTTATAAAAATTGTTTTTTCTTTTTAAAGATTTTTATTGGGGAATTGGGGAAAGGGGAACAGACAAGTTGCTATCCTTTTGTTCTTCAGTCTAGTTTTGGAGGACGTTGCTTCACTGGCCCAAGTTGGCACCATCATTGTGCTCTTCCCAGGTGAAGCAGATCAGTCGCTGGCTCCTGGATGGCCGCTCACGGCGGCTGCTAGCCGCTCACGCTGGCTGCTAGCCGCTCACGCTGGCTGCTGGCTACACACGGTAGCCCATGGCAACCCACTGCAGTAGTGGCTGCAGCCTATGCCATCGCCAGCAACTCATGGCAGCCTAGCTCCAGGTTGAGCTGTTGTTCATCATCTTAGCTGTAGAGGGTAGTATCACTGGCCCTTATATGTGGGATCCGAACCGGGGCCCTCTGGCGTCCCAAGCCAGCTCTTAACCAATGCACCACTAGGCTGGCCCTAAAAATTCTTAAATCTGTACAAAATCACATTAGTTTTCACCTGCAGGAATGTACATAATTTTTTCAACAAATATTTATTGTATATATTGCAAGCACTGGCTAGTCACTAAGAATACAGTGGGCAAGAAGATACACACTGCCTTGATGGGAGTTACAATATGGAGAGCTGATTACAGGGAGATCTTACTGAATCTAGTGAGTCAGGAAAGGCTTTCTTCTGAAAAATATTTCTGAGTAGCAGTTAGTGAAGAGAGGAATAACAACAGCAACAAAAAATGGTGTTTTGGGCAGAGGAAACAAAGACTAAAGTGCATCATTTCTGCAAAGAAGTAGAAAAAGTACAACAAAGTGTACAGCATGAAGGGAAGTGTGCCTTGAACAAGTTCAAGATGTAGGTAGTTCATGCAATATCATGTAGTCAGACATGTGTGCATTTTTTCCTATAGCAAATGAGAACCTTTAATAAAAAGATTTTAAGGGGACAACCAAGATGGCGCAGTAGGTAAACGCTGTGCTTACCTTCTCTCACAACCACATCAAAATTACAACAAATCTAGAAAACAACCATTATTGAGAATCACCTAAAATCAAGCTGAACTGAATGAAGCCTTTCAACTAAGGACACGCAGAAGAAGCCACCTCCAGACTGGTAGGAAGGGCAGAGAAGCAAGAGTCAGCTGGTCCCACATCTGCATGTCACCATTAAAGATCCGGAGGGATATTTCAGCTGTGGGGGTCCCTCCACCCCCAGATGAGGGAGCGATCCCAGCCCCACTCCAGACTAGGGTTCCAGTGCCAGGGAGAGAAGTCCCCATAACTTGTGGTTGTGAAAAGCGGAGATTGTGACTGAGTGAGACTGAGTGCGGCTGTACTCCAAGATGCTCCTCTTAAAGGGACTGCACGTGGACTTACCCACCAACAGAATCACTTGCTCTGAGCTCCTGCCCTGGGGCAGCAGCTGGAAAGATGACACGGACATATGATGGGGAACTGAGTTGTCTTGCTTGGGTCGGGGGCTGGAGAGGCAGAATTCTCCTGGACTGGGGCAGCTGGTGGAGGCCCTTGTTTCTTTGCTGAGCCCTCCCCATTCCCCGTGTGAGGACACAGGCAGCTTCCATATCTGAGTCTCAACCTTTAGTTCACCACACCCTGGCAATTTGAAACCCTGCCCCACCCAACTTTTAGGCATACTCAGGCCGCTTCCATTGACTTTTTCGTGCAGAACTCCTGCCTTAGTTCACACTGCACATTTTTCTAGAGTATCTCAAAGGTTCGGGGAACCCAGACATCTGGCTTGAGCATGTCCTGTACCTCTGTCTTGAGCGTGTCCTGTACCTCTGGCTGAGCAGCCCTAAGCCAGCACTAGCGGCAGCCGGTTTTGGTTCACGGCTTGGTCTCTCAAGGCGCTTCCAAGCACAGCATGGGCAGCAGCCATCTGCAGATTTCTTTGTGGATCCTGCTGGGTGGCCCCAGGTGGGGCACAGGCTGTGGCTGAACTTGACCTATAGCGGATCCCTCCAAGGTGGTCCTGGGGCTGGCCAGCTTCAAAGAGCTGGAGAATCACCCAGCCACCTCCAAGTACAACATACCCAAAGGGTGGATTGGGCAGGTTCCAGAATCCTGCTGAGGCAGATCCTGCTCTGTATGGTCAGCCCGTGCACAACAACTCTTCCACTGTAGTCAAGGCCAGTCCTCACAACCAGTCAGCCCAAGGATCAGTCCCTTCTACTGATGTGCAATTATCAATCAAGGCTCAACTATAAGAGGAGGGTACACACAACCTACACAAAGGATACACCTGGAGTGTGTGGCTCAGGTGACCAGACTGTGCCACTGAACCCTACAGCGCACCTACTACATAAGGCCACTCTTACTAAAACCAGAAGACATAGCAGTCCTACCTAATACATAGAAACAAACACAGGGAGGCAGCCAAAATGGGGAGACAAATAAACATGTCCCAAATAAAAGAACAGAACAAAGCTAAGAACTAAAGAACTAAGTGAAACGGAGATAAGCAACCTATCAGATGCAGAGTTCCAAACACTGGTTATAAGAATGCTCAATGATCTCAGGGAGAACTTCAACAGAGAGATAGAAAGCATAAAAATGGAGATGGAAACCATGAAAAAGAACCAGTCAGAAATAAAGGGTACAATAATGGAAATGAAGAATATGTTACTGGGAATCAATAGTAGATTAGATGAAGCAGAGGATCCAACCAGCGATGCAGAAGACAAGGTAGCAGAAAACACCCAACCACAACAGCAAAAATAAAAAAGAATCCAAAAAATTGAGGAGGGTTTAAGGGGTCTTTGGGACAACATCAAGTGTACTAATATTCTCATTATAGGGGTACCAGAAGGAGAGAGAGAGCAAGGAATTGAAAACCTATTTGAAGAAATAATGACAGAAAAGTTCCCTAAGCTGGTGAAGGAAACAGACATACAAGTCCAGGTAGCAGAATTCCAAACAAGATAAACCCAAAGAGGTCAACACCAAGACACATTATAATTAAAATGCCAAAGGTTAAAGATAAATAGAGAATCTTAAAAGCAGCAAGAGGAAAGCAGTTAGTTACCTACAAGGGAGCCCCCATAAGACTGGCAGCTGATTTCTCAATAGAAACTTTGCAGGCAAGAAGGGAGTGGCAGGAGATATTCCAAGTGATGAAAAGCAACAATATACAACCAGGATTACTCTACCCAGCAAAGCTATCATTTAGAATTGAAGGACAGGTAAGGAGCTTCCCAGACAAGAAAAAGCTGAAGGAGTTCATCACCACCAAACTAGTATTACAAGGAATCTTAGAGGGACTTCTTTAAGATGGGAGGGGTGTTAAGGATGGGTGAAAGGGAAAGAGATTAAGTACAAATTGGTTGTTACACAGTAGTCATAGGAATATAGGATATAGCATAAGGAATACAGTCAATAATATTGTAATAACTAGGTATGGGGCCAAGATATGGTGGACTCACTAAATTAAAATATCCTGTGAAAACTTCCCTGGTATTTGCTTAATTTAAATCCCTAACTTCAGAAGAAAACAAAATTTATTATAGATCAGGGTGATAGATGGGAATGGGGTTGGGGGCAGGGTGAGAAAGGTGAAGGCACTAGAAAAACAAATTGGCAGTTAATACAGTATGGGGAATATAATCAACAAAATCATAAAAATCATGTAAGGTGCCAAATGGGCACTGGACTTATCAGGGGGATCACGTCACAGACTATGTAGATGTCTGACCAATGTGTTATACACCCGAAACTGAAGTAGAATAATACTGAATGTCAACTATAATTAAATATATAGGTACATATAGTCACAGTGTGTGGAGTACAACATAGGGAAGATAGTCAATGGTATTATAACAGCTAAAGATGTCAAAGGGGTAGTAGCTTGGGGGTGGAGTATCACTTTATGAGGGGTTTAAATGTCCAACTATTACCTTGCTTTGTGTACCTAAAACTAATTTTAAAAAATTAATTTAAAAACTAAAAAAAGATTTTAAGAACACAAACACTGTGTTGTGTTATCACACATACAAAAATAAAGAGGTTGGGAGGAAAATTTTGGAGGTGATGGAATTTGTGCCATTGTGGTGAGGATTTCACTGGTGTATACTTATCTCCAAACTCATCAAATTGTATATACATAAATATAGGAACTTTTTGTATCTCAATCATATTTCAATAAAGTGGTTAAAAAGAAAACATGTAATGAGGTCTGTGTTTTTAACTTGAGACTGTTCGCAAGTTGTTTAAAATAAGCATTCTGGGAATAGAGGAAAGCAGAACTCAATGCAAGGAGTCCAATATTGAGGCAAAAAACTGATGAGACGCTGGTGACTACGATGGTGAGGAGAGGAAGAGTGAGTTTCTAATTTTAACACCTGATGGTATATGGTGCTGGTTCCTGAAGTAAAGAGAACACAAGGAATAGCAGGGTTTTAGACACAGAAAGGTAAGTTCTATTTTAAGCACGTTGACTTTGAAATGCCTGGGGAGACGTCCAAATGGCAATGTCTGTAACCTTGTTCGGTATAAACATCCAAAGCTCCACAGAGGAGTATGGAAGTAAATGAATGAGTTTGCCCAGAGAATGAATAGATGGAGAAGGCAGCTGAGGAAGGAACCATGAGAAACACCATCAGGTAGGGAAGGATGAATCACAAAGGATTCTGAGAACCAAAACAAGCTGAGGATTCCACATTTTAAAAAATATGCTTTTTAGCCTTTAATTCTATCAAATGCGTTTCATTTGTAAAACATTGGCTCAAATTTGAGTAACAGCAGCTTTGTTACCCATTTATCAACATTCGCTTTTAGAACAGCGACATATGCATCTACTAAATAATTCAGCTGCTGAAGTAATGGCATGCTGGCAATAAAGTAAAAAGGCAGACCAAAGGAACACTATGAACCCCTACTCTGTGACACTGTAAACAATGAACTATATTTGGGCAATGCTAGGAAAAGAGGCAGAACAGATAAAGGAGCAACTATGAGAATATTAACCACATTAACCAGTCTCCAAATCTTTATCTTCCAGATCCCTTCCTTTACTTTCTATGCAACCGTGAGGTTTTAACCTACCGTTCAGCTTCTTAGTCTATAAAATAATTAGTAGTACCTACTGTAATAGGTTGTTGTGAAAATTCATTTAAACAACACAATCCTTATTATTGTTGGGCTTACGTGTTCTCAGTGGTTTTGTTGTAGCTTCCAAGGTAATGATTACCAGCTTGGCCCCAAATATCTCTCCACCTTCCACTTGAAGGAATTGTGCTGAACTACAATGAAATAAGGACATTTGCCCTTTAATGTAAGTCTAAGCAAGGGGCAAAGTCATGTAGTTTGCTTCTGAACCTTTTTTCCCTAGTAGGTCCAACACCTTGGGATCTTGGCCTTCAGAAAGGAGGCAGCAAGAATGTAGAAAAACAATTTTCTCCCTAAGAAACTCAGGGCACTTCCAAATTTTATCCTGGTAGCCTGGTCCTCGAAGTTTAGATCATCTTCTGTCTAGTCCATATTTCTTCATATTAGCTCATGGACCAGAGAATGGATTAGATCACAGTTGTATTCATTCAACCTTAAACCGAAGATCTCCATAAACAATATTTCACCAGTTCAGTCCTATTCTTTTACTCTTCTCATCAAGAGTATCACCTCCTACAGGGGCTCAATTTTAAACTTGGAGCTCCATTTTAAACTTGACCCAAAGAACTTGCTTTAAAATAATACAACAGTGGGGAAAGGAAGCAAGATTGGCCTGGAGTTCCTAAATGTTGAAATTGGGTAAAGAGTACATGGTGTTCATTATTCTAACTTCTTTTGTGCATGTTAAAAACATTTTTTTTTCACACACAGAGCTGGGGAAAGCAAGAACAGAAACTGTGTAATCAACTATTGGGTTGTCGGAAAAGTCATGACGTATTTTTGTTGCAAAAATGCATCATGACTTTTCCGACAACCCAATATAATACCTGAGATGGATCTTGAAGGTCTTATATATATATATCCCAATCCTGTTTACTCCCGTTCTCTCTTCCTTCCCTATCACACTTACTCAAGTCCTCCTGACTGCCTAGTTTTCTTTTCTACCATGAGAAAAGCAGCTATACAAGGTTCTTTCAGGGAGCCAAATAGGAAAACCAGTTTAGCCCAAGCAATTTTGTTTTTGGTGAAGGCAGGGAAGAGCCTAGGCAACATTAAATGCCTGCCACAGACATCAAAGAAAAGAGGAACATGGGTCAACTCAGCTTGCTTAGAGGTCTCTGCCACTTCTTTGCAGATGATGGCACAGACCCAAAGTTGAAGTACAAACCTGAAAGCAACTGCTCCTTTTTTGTAAATGACATGGGCAGGGAACTGGGACAGAAAAACTTTCCCAGGTGAACTGAACTTCATTCAGTGAGTGCTTAACAAGGGCAAACAGAGTGCACAGAAATGTGCTAGATAGACAGTGAAATACAGGTATATACTTCCTGTCTTTGTGGTTATAATTGAAATTCAGAATTGATACACTTGACCTCTATAATAACATTATATATGTTAAGTGATGCTGACAATATATATAGCTCTGAAATAGGAAGTCAGTCAAGACTTAACTGTGGTCCTAACGAATGGGTAGAATTTGGATTAGAGAATATCGGAGAACTGAGCATCAGCAAGGACAGAATAATTAGGAAAAAAAGGAGTGTATGGAGTTCAGAAACACTAAAGTTCTAGCTCTTAGTTTTATGTGGCTTAAATAGGTTTTCAAGTTGCCAAGCAAATAGAGCTCCAGTAGTATGATGCAAGGACCAAATATTAATATCTCTGACTGCCCAACAGTTAAAAATATCATGAAGTTTCACTGATTAATGCTCTAAGGATAACCATATCCTTTGTTTGAACTGTATCTGGAGTGCATTTACCATTGATAGCTTTTACAAAACACTTATAGGGAAAAACCTCACCAACTCAGGAAAAGATGGCTTATCCGTGC
The DNA here is from genome assembly GCF_001890085.2 of Hipposideros armiger. Classification (NCBI taxonomy): domain Eukaryota; kingdom Metazoa; phylum Chordata; class Mammalia; order Chiroptera; family Hipposideridae; genus Hipposideros; species Hipposideros armiger. The sequence continues at coordinate 91,156 of NW_017732419.1, read as the reverse complement.
CCCTTCACCATTATTATAGCTCTGCTAATAAAAAAGAATGCAAACATTGAGATTAAACAGGTGTGTTTTATTATCAAATGTAACAATTCTACAAAAACTCAGTATTGTAAATATTACTGCCTATCTTAAAGTCTTTCAGAGCTTTGGGCAGACAGCATCTTAAGGCATCAAGTATAAAGAACTGTTTTCTGATCTTAAGTGCCAGTTATCACTAATTTTCACACAAAATGGTTTTTGTTTTTTATTTTTTTCCTACTGCAGTTAAAGGGCTATTGCTGGTCAGCTGAAGAAGGGATGTTTGGTTCTCCAAGGTGTTATTTAAAGTAATGCAAAGTAAATAAAATTAGCAGCCACATAATTCTGCATGCCATTGCATCCAAGCAAAGGACAATATAAGTAACTTAAAGAAACATGCACTGAGTTAATCAAATCCTGTTTTCCTCTTTGGAGTTACATGAGGCAGCAGTACTTGCTAGTTTCTAATATTGCACTTTTGTAGCATAAACACAGCTAAACACATAGTGCTAAACACTGACAGCATCAGCATCTGCTCTAACTGCGTCAGTGTTTACCTCAGTCTAGCATGCTGACTACAATCCTATGCTTTAAAAAGTTTTAATTATTTGACAGTTAAGGCATTAGAGAAAAAGGTTTAAGGCTATCTAATATATACAATCATTTATTTGTTAGTAGTACACTGCTTTCTAGAATACAGTGTTCAAATAGTCTCACTTTTGTGATATTAAAAACTATGAAATTTCTCTTATTACAGTCCAAACTGTTAGTAATGGGGAAAGTACAACATAAAACAATACATATGAAGTCACAATATTGTTACAGATCAAACTAGAATTTACTAACTACACATAGCTGCTTCATTTTTGGTTTTGCATTTTGGCCCCTAGTTCATTTTCATTTACAACTGGTACCTGCTGAGAAAAAAGATCCAACTTTTAACTATGTATGTTTTGAAGTGGATGTACTATTTCTTCTAATTTATACCAAGGTATTTTAAAAATCGTTTTCACTGGATGGCCAAGAACTGAGCAAATATTAGTTTTATTTCAATAAGTTTATGATTTAAGTATTCCAAGGTCTTAGTCTTGAATTACTTAGGAAGAAGGCATGATTGTGCAGAAGACTGGGAGATGGAGAAAGAGTGGGAACACACAAAAAAATGAAGCTTCCATAACAGAGCTCCTGGTGGAGATGGTAGACAGAAGTACAGTATTTTTTCCCCAAGACATAAATCCTAAAAAACACCTGTGATGCCACGTTGGCTGGAAGTGATGGAGACATCTGATTTCCAATTCACATTTTAAACACCTGTTTGCAAACAGCAAGGAGCCAGGCACGCTGCTTGCTGTAAGGATTTGGTTTCACTGGCTCAAATTTTCCACTCCACCAAAAGGTAGGGCACAAGACCCCCTGTCCAATCATGTTTGCTGAAAATACTGCAGCCTGAGTATAGACAAACTTCGCTGAAGTTGCTAGAAGTTGTCTTATGTCTGAAGGTTTCAGGATCACCATACATCTTTCATACACTGAAAAAAAATTCATAAAATGAAATATTAGTCTCTAAAATTTTCAATTCTTAGTATCCATAAAAAATAAATGATTTTTAATTCTAAAAGGTCTCAAAAATACTTAAGGTAGTCCAGATTTAAATTTTACACATAGTGGCATTTACACAGCAAATTTTGGGGGAGTAGTGTTGGCAAATGAAGGTTATGTGCTAATTCGCATTTCCACAACTTTTCACCCTTTGTGTTATCATGCACAGAATAATATGTTTCCACCTTCCCGCCTGACTCAACTGCTTTGTGAGACTATTTTATTCATTTCTTAGCCTGGGTCCCCAGGTTATCATAGCATTCTTCCGATATTAGACATTTAATACTATTAAAATAAAATAAAAAAACATTAAGACAATTTTTTTTTTAAAAGATTTTATTGGGGAATTGGGGGAGGGGAACAGCATTGGGGAATCGGGGAAGAGGAACAGACAAGCTGCTGTCCTTTTGTTCTTCAGTCTAGTTGTGGAGGATATCACTTCACTGGCCCATGTTGGTATTATCATTGCGCTCTTCCTAGGTGAGGCAGTTGCTAACTGGCCATTGGATGGCCGCTCACAGTGGCTAACGGCAGCTCACGAAAGCACATGCCAGCTGCTGGCCAGACTCACTGCAGCCTACGCCATCACAGGCGACTCACGGCAGCCCAGCTCCAGATCGAGCTGTTGTTTACCATCTTAGCTTTAGAGGATGCAGTATCACTGGCCCTCATGTGGGATCCGAAATGGGGCTCTGCTGCTCAGAGCTGGCATCTCAAGCCATCTCCTAATCAATGTGCCACTTGGCCGGCCCAATACAAATTTTAAAATTAAATACTAGTATAAGAAATTTCAAATAATTTCCAACAAAAATATCTGAATCAATAAGGAGGACTGAGATATGACATTGTAGCAAACATGGGCTTTACATGCTAGTGAATAGTTGATTAGCAATGTTTATGTGGATTAATTTATTTCTTCCTTACAACTACCCTATTAGATTATCACAGTTCACCCCATTTTACAGGTGAAATAACTGAGGCACAGAACAATGAAGCCACTAATTGGCAGATTCAGAATCTGAACACAGTTTCCTCTATGCTGTTGCACTTATACACCACACAAAAACTTTTAAATGAAAACAATGTGCATACTTCCACATGTAAATGAAAAACAATAGGTCTTCACAATTCAGTCCTGTTCATGTGGCCAGTTTGAAACTGTGGTCAAGATTAGATTTGCTTTAATAACATCCTAAAATTGGTACAAATTTAGAATCAGGTATTTTAAAAAATACTGAAAATACTAGTTTGTTAGAATTCATTCTTAAAATGTGGTTTTACAAAGTGACCATAATTTAGCATTTAGTGTTAAATACTACGTGTTCAAAGCTTCTTCAATACTAAATACAGATAAGAATCTCTACCAATGACCCAGCAACACTATTGTCCTATATCTATTTTACCCTTCTTTTGGCAATATCACCTAAATTTTCCTTAAATAACTGCCCCCTCACCTGATTTCAAGCCCTTGAAGTGGTAACTGAGCCCAACAAGTGACCTAGACATAGCCAATTAGAGCTCTGCATGTTCCTGGCCATAAATGTATCAGATGTACTTAAGTCAGGCCAGCGAAATTCAATTCCTGGCTTGCTTCTGGACTTGACATAACAAGGTGTATGTCAGGAGTTGCTGGGGGTACCGCATGGAAAGAATTCGGCTGAGAGTGAGCCCTTGGATCCAGCCAAGTTAGTCAACCCTGGGCTCAGTTACCAGAGTCAATGAAGTGCACCTCCCATATTCCCAGCCCATATTATTATTATTATTTTCGTGGGAAACATCACCATTGTAGATACTGAAAAGTACACTTTCATGTTCCATGAGAATGTGAAAAAGACTAAAAGATATTAAAAAAATTTAACCTTCCCGGATTTGCTTTTTAATCCCAGTGGTATCCAATGTAATTTTCTTGTTTAGCAATGAAACTGCAGACTCTTAGCAGCTAGCAAAAAATAAACAAATCAATAAAAATAATAAAGGAAAATCCCAGATTCTTAAGGAGAAAATGATTCTTATTCCCCTGTAGCTACAGAAAAGTGAACGCTATTATGCAAAGACAATTTCTAAGTTACAACTGAAACATTCATGAATTTCTTTCCTTTTCTGTAAAATCTCTTAAGACGTGTTTTATTTTACACTAAACTGTCATTAAAAGTAATGTGTACAAAGTCTTTTAAGGTAGCTGGATTTCAACAACTTGTGTTTTGTCCTTTGGAATGAACATAAACCCCTTAAAAAGCGTGAAATTCTGATTACCATATTTCCCCATGTATAAGACACACCTTAATTTTGGGGCCCAAAATTTGAAAAAAGTGTTATTACATAAAGTTATTGAACTCAAGTTTTATTCATCATAAAATTCATACAACTCATCACTTGAAGAAAATGAAAGTAAAAAAAATCTACAACCACTGTATAAGACGCACCCAGTTTTTAGACCCCAAATTTTTTGAAAATGGGTGCATCTTATACATGGGGAAATATGGTAGTTATAATATTTAATTTCCTTATAGTAATTTTGACATCTCTTTTCTGAAAAGTGTAAGGCATTTGTGAGATTTCTTTGTTAGGACAGAGGAACAGTTTCATTATCCTTATTATACAAAAGATAAAATCCATAATTCAGGTTCTTTAATCAAATAAAATGTGTTTGATAGTCCTTTTCTTTTGTCACTTAAATCAAGAGGCAACATTTATTTAGCCATTTTTGCCCACTATTATAAATACTAGTTGGAAAAAGAAGAGAGAGAAATCTTGTCTAAAATTTTCTGGCCAGAAACTAAAATATTGTCACAATTATATTACAAAAGACAGCAATCATTTTCAATCTATCAAGTAATCCAAAATATACATTTAAGAGGCTAGGTATAAAAAATACTCTCCAAATGAGAGCTACAGTTTTTTTTGTTTTGTGCTTTTTTTTTAAATAAAACTTAGCTTTTGGGACAGTATCAGGATTAACATATTACATGAGCCTCCAAAAATACCCAGTACAGACAAAAGTTTTCACATAAGGCAAAGGAAACTATTAACGTTTCATTTTAGACTTCCCAGCTTCCAGAAATGTGAGAAATAAAAGCAAAAGACTTCAAAATTGTCAAGATCATAAAAAACATGGAAAGACTGAGAAACTAACACAGACCAGGGGACACTAAGGAGACAGGTCAACTAAATGTAATGTGGAATCCTAGACGGGGTCCTGGAATAGAAAAGACATTAATGGAAAAACTGGTAAAATCTGAATATCTGGAATGTAGATAATAGTTAAGATCATTGCCCCTATGATTACTGTAATTACAGCAAAATAGTTATTTGTATTTATAAAGAACTGAATAGTCTATACAATTTGTTTACACTCATTAATTTACCTCATTCTCACCAATAAAAAAAAAAGTGAAATCAAGGGTGACCAGTTAGTTCAGTTGGTTAGAGCATGGTGCTGATAAACACCAAGATTGCCGGTTGGATCCCCGCATGGGCCACTGTGAGCTGCGCCCTCCTTAAAAGAGTCAACTTTGCCATTGTAGCATGACAGCAATGTGTAACCAATGACCATGGCTGTTCCCCAATAAAAAGAAAAAAAAAAGTGAAGTCATATGTAGAAGTGAGTTGATGCCTGTTTTACTGAGCAGGGAAACGTCACCGCTAAAGAACTGTCACTTCCACATGTAAATAAAATATACTTATATCCAAGCACTTGTTGACATTTAAATTTAGGAGCTGACTCAGCCCCATAGAGAATTTAGGAATATGAGACTTGAACCTTACAGTGAGTGTGGGGGTGGGAGAAGGAATACCAATCTGGCCATCTGAAGAGGCAATTCTCTAGTTGGCTATCAAATCTCCTTCCCTGGAGGGCCCCTTGGCTTTTGAGATATCCTTGGGGGTATTTCATAACAAAGAAGAGGTATTTATCTATAGTAGTTCTTGGGGGTACTCAACAAATATTGGATAGGTTGAGGGGACAAAGCTATAAGAGAAGACAGAACAGTGTGACTTCTTTACCAAATCGTATTATGAGCTTTAGCTGCCTTTATTTGATCCTATAACCAGCAGTGACATCATTCTGTCAATAAATTTTTAGAGCACTGTATTAATTTCCTGTGGCTGCTGTAACAAATGACCACACTTGGTGGCTTAAAACAATAGAAATTTATCCTCTCACAATTCTGTAGGCCAGAAGTCAGAAATCAAGGTGTCAGCCAGGCTACACATTCTCCAGACACTCTAGGACACAACCTGTTCTTTGCCTCTTCCAGCTTCTGGTGGTTGCAGGTGTACCTTGGGGCTTGTGGCCACATCACTCCAAACTCTGCCTCCATCTCCCTCTGCCTCTCAATTATTGGATTGTCTGAAAAGTCATGACATATTTTGTCTATGTTTTTCAAAGGTCATTTATTTATATAAACAACAAAGATCAATCAATGAAATATTGCCCGTTTTGTTCAATAACCTTTTGCCATCTTTCAGTGAGCTTCATAATTCCTCGTTCATAGAAGGACTTGTCTTTATCGGCAAGAAACTGAACAACGTGCTGATTTATACAGCCTCATCTGAATTGAACGTTATACCATGCAAGGAGTTTTGAAGACAGCAAAGCAAGTGGACGTCTGACGGCACAAGGTCAGGCGAGTATGGTGGGTGTGGCAACACATCCCATCCAAGATCCAATAATTTTTGACGGGTGATCAAACTTGTGTGTGGTCTCGCGTTGTTGCAATGGAACACAACTCCTTTACAATTAACAAGCTCTGGACGTTTCTGGATGATGGGTTCGTTCAAACTGTCCAATTGCTGACAGTACACATTCAAATTGTTTGGTTCCTTGGTAGGAGCTTGAAAAACACAACACCTTTAAAGTCCCACCACACTGACAGCATAACCTTCCTCCGATGAATGCATGCTTTCGATGTCGTTGGAGGTGAATCATCACATTGGGACCAAGACCGTTTGCACACCGCATTGTTGTAAACAATCCACTTCTCATCACCAGTCACTTCAAAAAAAGGATCGTTTTCCTCATGTTTAATGAACATATAGCAGATGTTTATACTCACCGTCAAATGAACTTCTTTGAGTTCATGTGGAACCCAAGTATCAAGCTTGCTTACGTGTCCCAGCTTCTTTAGGTGGCTGTGAACGCTTGAATGATGAATGGTCAATTTTTCTGCAATCTCTCTTGTTGTGTAATGTGGGTTTGACTCCATCAATGTCTTTATTTTGTCGTCATCAACCTCGGTGGGCCTCCCTGACTGAGGAGTGTCATTGAGATAAAAATCCCCAGCACGGAATTTCATGCACCACCGTTGGCACTGACATTCTTGTAGAGCATTGTCACCATAAACTTTATGCAACTTTTCACAAGTTTGATGCGCGTTCTTCCCTTTATGGAAGTAAAACAGTAATATATGGCAAAAATGCAGTTTGGTCTCCCATCTTCAACTTGTTGTAAAATCCCCAAAACTCAATCAAATTGCTCAATTTTTTTAGAATGAAGCTAGAACTGTCGGTTGTCAAATGACATAGCAATAACATAGATGCAAATGACTCTAGTACTTCCAAAAATGAAGTAGTGCCATCTGTTGCAAACATGCATCATGACTTTTCCGACAACCCAATAGAATTTCATTTTGGGGCACCCCACCCTAATCCAGGATAAGCTCCTCCTCTCAAGATTTTTAATTTATATCTTTTATCATATAAGGGAATAGTCATAGGTTCCAAAAGATTAGGATATGGACATATTTGGGGCCACCAATCAGCTCACTATAGACACTTCTTCTGCCATGCTTGTATTTAGTCAATGGAAAAGACCACTGAACCTAACGCCAGAAGTTCTTTTGTTTGGCTTGGTCATTAGCTGTATGATTTTGTGAAAGGTGTCTAACCTCTCTGAGTTAAATTTCCTCATCTGTCAAATGGAGTCTTCGGAGCCTGCCCTGATGCCTCATGTGTTGAGATTCAAATGAGACTAGATATAAAAGTGCTTTAAGCTTTATAAACATCAACCACTCTATTGATGTAAAAGACGAATTGTGATAAATTTGATATTGATATGGATGAGGAAATATGTAAATATATAGCCATAATATAAGGTTAAAGAGAAAGAAACAAGGTCCAAAATTGTATGTGGGCATCCAAAAAAGAAGCTGAATGGAAATATTCATTATGGTTATTTTTGGGTGGTGAGATTATTAATGTTTCCTTGTACCTGTCTATATGATCCCAGTTTTTTACAATGAGCACATAATACTTTATGATTCTTACCTCCCAGGGTTGTTGAGATATCTTATGCCAAGTATTTCACACAGTATACTCTGTGTGAATTATAAAAATTCTCAATATAAAGGTAGATTAATCTGATATTAGAATAAAAAAATGCAAATATCGAGATTTCAACAAAGCATCCAATTGTTATTCTACCATACCCCAAATATATAAACATAAGATAAAATTAGAGGTATTGAGTAATGGTTATAGTCAACTTAGAACATTTCTAATATAATATCAAAATGTTCCATTTCTAGTCATTTCTTACTCAATATATTCATTTTACAACAGAGAGTATGCTTATCAAATTCATAGACAGCATTAAGGGCTTGAATAAAAATATTTGGAGAGACAAAGTATGGACCAAAAAGAATATCAACAGGCTAGAATAATTAATGTGTTCTCATCACTGTGAACTAGACTAGAAAATACCCCATTCCCACTGCAAAGTATCTGGGCATCTCTGGCAGTACAAAGATATCTTAAAACCACTGAAAATGGCAGAGAATCATCACTTCCAACCCAGAACTGGAATTTCTTTTTTCTTTTTTTTTTTTTTCCTCTTCCACATTGATTTTTTTTTCTTTTTTTATTGTTAGTTTCAGGTGTACAGAACAATGCAATAGTTACCCTTTTCACCCTCACAAAGTAACAACCCCCCTCCCCCCCGAGAACTGGAATTTCTACAACTTCAGAATAAGACGATAAGTCCCCAATTGTCATTTCTCAGGGACAACACTGTATTGGCAACCCTGTTCCCAAATTAGAATCCATATGGTTGAATCTCACAGGGTCCTCAGTAATAAAAATGGTGACAAAATTAGAAAATGACATGCCAGCAAACCAATTTCAGCAAACCCAGTAATAAAAAAATGAAGAAATAGGCCATACCAATTCCTGAACATGTCTGTACAACTCCATCTTTGAGCCTCACCCAGAATGCAAGTGGCTTTTAAGACATGACTATGGGTTAATAGAAAGGAAAAAATCCAACTAATTTGAAAGAAGCTTTTTCAGGATTCCTTTCCTCTCAATTTAGTTGTAGAAGGGGAAAAAAAGCATGCAACAAAAACCTTGCCATCATTTAAACAGAGTACATTTGAAGTATACCCAGATGAACCTTAAAACCATGTTAAGTGAGAAGCCAGTCATGAAAGGACAAATATTGTGTTATTCCACTTATGAGGTGCCTAGAATAGTCAAATTCATAGAAAAAGTAAGAAGAATAGTAGTTGCCAGGGGCTCAGGGAAGAGGGCAATGGCGAACTTATTGTTTAATGTAAACAGAGTCTGAAAAGATGAAAAATTTCTGGAGCTAGATGGTGGTGATGATTGCATAACAATATGAATGTACTTAATGCCACTGATTTGTACACTTAAAAATGGTTAAATGAGGGCCGGCCAAGTGGCTCTGTTGGTTAAGAGCTTGCTCAAGAGTGAGAGCTCTGAGCAACAGGGTCACTGGTTCAATTCCCACATAGGCCAGTGAGCTGTGCCCGAGCTGAGCTGCCACCAGGTGGCAGGATGGCTCAGCTGGTGACAGCACGTGCTCCAAACAACAAGGTTGCCTATTCAAGATGGTGGGCTACACCCGACCACAACTACAGACTGAACTCGGCACCTTGAGCTGAGCTGCCTCTCGGATGGCTCACTGGATAGAGTGTGCACTCTTAACAACGAGGCTGCTGGTTTGACTCCTGCATGGGATGGTTTCTACACCCACCCGCAACTAACTGAACACAGCACCTTGAGCTGAGCAGCGTGACTGGACTTGGAGCTGAGCTTGCTGTACCTTCCACAACTAAGACTGAAGGACAACAACTTGGCTGTTCCTCTCCCCCCTCCCCCCCAAAAAATGGTTAAATGGCAAACTTTATGTTATGTATATTTTACCAGAATTGTTTTAAAAAGGAAACTGGAAAAAAAAGGTATACGCAACTCAACAGAATTACCATATGACTCAGTGAGTCCACTCATAGCTATATACCCTCCAAAATTAAAAACAGATACTCAAATGTTTGTACATAAATGCTAGTATCAGCACCATTCACAATAGTCAGAAGGTAGAAACAAACCAAATGTCCATCAGTGGATAAATGGATAAAAAGTGTTATATCTGGGGCCGGCTGAGTGGCTTGGTTGGTTAAGAGTGCGAGCTCTGAGCAATAGGGTCGCCGGTTTGATTCCCACATGGGCCAGTGAGCTGCCACTGAGCTGGTGAGAGTGTGTGCTCTTAGCAGCAAGGTTGCCAGTTCAACACCCGTTTGGGATGGTGGACTACGCGCCTCCCTCTTCCACGGCAACTAAACTGAAAGTGGTGACTGGACTTAGAGCTGATGGGTCCTGGAAGAATGCAATGTTCCCATTCCCCAATCCCCCAACACTGTTCCCCAATAAAAATCTTAAAAAAAAAAAAGTGTTATATCTGTACAATGGAATATTATTCAGCCATAAAAAGGAAAGAAGTACTGATACATGTTGCAACACAGATGAACCTCTAAAACATGTGAAGTGAAAGAAGCCAGATACCAAAAGGTCATATATTATATAATTCCATTTATATGAAATATCCAGAATAGGCAAATCCATAGAGACAGGGAGCAGATTAGTTGCCAGGGTTTGCAGGGGAGGAAAATGCTTAATAGGTATGGGTTTTTCTTTTCGGGACATAAAAATATTTTGAAACTACATAGAGATAGATGGTTGGTTGTACAATTTGTGAATGCATGAAATACCACCAAATTGTATACTTTAAAATAATTAATTTTATGTAATGTGGTTTTTACCTCAATTAAAAAAAAAAGCATTCCTAACCTGTGGACCATATGATATATACAGCAAATGAATTTCCAAATGAAGTTTCCCCTAATTCCAAATAACATACAACTATTATCCATAAATGTTGCTTAGATACTATCTACTTAGATGACAACCTTAACTGTAGTTTCCATTCCTTCCATGATTTGACACTCTTACATCACACTGTCTCACCTGACTAATAAAAGAATTTCAAAATCTTGGCCTATATTTGTTTGGCCCTTTATAATTTAACTTTCACACCATAGAGCCTTACCTGCTTTTCTGAGGATGGTCTAACTGCTGGGGCCCTTAAATACAAACCCATTCTTTGGGTAGAGTCCTGGCCTGGTCATTTGTGTGTACAAGTCCATCCTCGGTTGCATACTAAAATTCAAGTTAAAACAAACAAGATCAAAAGATGGATACACTGACACTGTGGATGGTTAGTACTTCAAATGAATAGATCTACCAACAGAATTATAGGACATTTAAACCATAGGAAACAAATTAACAGTGGTACGAACCACAAACATAACTGTTAATCCCAAGTCTTCATTTCGTAGTTAACATGTCTGAATACCATAAAAATCCCACCTAGGAGAGAAGTTAAATAGAACATCTGGATAAAAAAAGAACACCATACCACAATAAACACCACCAAACACTTCAGATCTTGCTCACAGTACAGTTTCCATGGTATCATAGGTATGAACAGATAGCAAATATTTTAGCACCAACTATTTGCAAGGTATTATAAAATAAGCCCAATATGTCCAACAACTCTATGAACTTTAAATAGTATTAGATGCATTTATAATATTGATCTAATCTCTCAGTAGGAGAGCAAGTAACAGTTTTAGAGTGAAAGGCCCAAAAAGATAATCATTAAAGTCAGTACTTCGAGGAGAAACAAAAACAAGCAGTTACTGAAAATGCAAAGTCATTGACAGTAAAGAGTAATGCAAAGAACAAATGAGAAAGTTAAAGGAATTATATAAGGATTCTTGAGAGTCTATTTCAGAATAACAGGTCCATCAACTAAAATATAGATATAGGTTTTTTTTTATTTTATTTACCAGAATGACCATTACCAAATATTTTCCTAGTAGTTTGTCTTCCTAAATTCTGTCGTCATTCTATTAACCTAATTTATCAAAATGGGCCCAGATACTTTATAAGACAGCAGATGTGCTAGCAGAACCCATGTCCTGTATCCTGCTTAGGGCATGAGAATTCTTCCCTTTGTGTAAATCCTCCCCTTTTCAGCTTTATACCCTGACCCCCATCCCAAATGACATATGTAAAGATAACATGTGTAGACAATGACATTTGCCATAATTACATCAAGATACACACACACACACACACACACATCCCTTTTATTTTAAGGACAGAATCAAAGTATCAAGAGAGTTCATTCACTCAACCAATTATTACGAAAGATTTGCTTAATATAAGTAAATCATGAAATTATGTAAAATGAATCATAAATAACCAGAAATCAAATGAAAACCTCCCATTAAATCAGCAACAGCAATAAATACACAGTAGGTAAAGATAAACACAGATTAGACCTAAGAGATCAGCTTTTTTGAAAAAAGTCACCTACTGATTTAGTTTTGTGCCAAAGTGGTATGAAAAGAATCCCAAAGCTAATGGTTATTACTAAAATAATTGAGAAGAGGGAAAAATAAGAAGGCACGGACTCTTAGAGACAGGAGAAAATATGAGCTTTTATGCAAGAGTGATATGAATTGGGATATAAAAGATTTTAAGTGCATGCATTGTAACTCTCTTAAAGCTCAAATTACTGAAGGAAGACAATGGAATAATCTGACATACTGAACTGGATAATTGAGCTTCCTACATGACCCTAATTCATTGATCCATCTCATAAATTCCAAGCACTTCAGAAATGGAAGGCCAAATGCCTTGAGGTGGAAAACAGATTGGGTTGGGGACAGGGACTAATTTTGCACAATCCTTGTGCTTCTGATGATACCAGATAACTCTACTCCAACCCTGAATGATTCCCTAGAAACTACTAGAAGATAATCTACTGCAGACCGAAATTATTTTATCACAGTTTTGAAGCATGTCAATCTTTTAGCCATAAATCTAGAAATAACCGCTATTACTTGTTTGTGGTAGAATAAACAAACATCCACAAAGACCAGCTGAGGCACTCTTCATAATAAACAGCAATTTTGCTTAATCTCGTAACCGACTTATGTATATGACTGCTTAATTTTTTTAATTCAGTGTGAAAGTAAAATTTGACTAGTTAAAATAAAAAAAGAAATTGAATTAATTCAGCTGACCACTAAGACCTGAAACTTTGCTTGTACATTACAGAATTAGAAAACAATGGGGAAAAACACAAAACTCAAATGTTTCCTCCATGAGATTTAGCAACCTTTTTTAATAGCCTTTGGTAAAACTCTATTCCTTTCATAATCTAATGAATCAGACATGAAGTTTGGAAAGTAACTTTTTGTTTGTTTGTTTTTAAATCTCTACAATGGCTTCCAACAGCTGACAAATGAGAAAATATCCTTTGTATGTTAAAAGTTCTTAACCACTGTAGGATAACTCAGTAGGTATGAGCATCCCCACTGAGGTAATTTTGACTGAGCTCCACAATCCTCCATGATTCATGGACACCAAGCTTGTATACTCATTCTAACAGTGAAGCAGCTTTGGAAGGCACAACCCTTATAATGCTGTACTATAAATGATCAAGGGCTATTTCAGGATTTGATGATTATGCCTATAAAGTCATCTTACCTCTAAAGACCCAAAACAAAGTTCAGCTCCAAGAGGAAAGACAATTTTTGCTATTAGTACAATTAAAAGACTGCACAATACTGATTTTTAGACATTGCAAGAAAGAAGAGTTCGGGTTCTAGGTATTGTGTGATTTAAGGAAGGAAAGATGTCCGCTTAGATGAGACGACAATGAGGTTTTGCTCACTTGTTAAAGAGCTCTTTCTAAAAAACATCTCATTCTTTAGATTAAGTCAGAAAACAACTGATGGACACAGGCATTGGTAGAAGAAAATAAGAGTAAATATGAAGAATTAACAGCAGATCATTACATCTGAACATCATACAGTTCATTTTAAGGCGTTGCCATCTAAAGATTCATTGAGTCTCTTTTGTGTTTTCCTGGTTAGGCAGAGTGGTCTCTGACCACTTTTTAAATACTCAACATAAACTCCATGTTTAAGTACTTTTTTCTGAGTCATAAATTTGACTGTGAGGGAAAATCCTTAGCCGACTGACCCTGTTCTAGATGAAAAGATGAAAAGACCCACTGAAGAGCTTTTCCAAAGCCATTCTTTCAAAAAAAAAAGCTCCAAGTTGAAACAATTAAAAATAGCACAGAAAAGCCCTAATCTTGTCAGAGGAACGAGTTTTAAGTTAATACCCACACTAGTCCCCCTGACTTTGACTGGCTTGTTTTGCCTCCATAAGCAATCTAGCAGCACTTGTACACACACGAGTTTCAGAGAATCTGCTTCTTTCCGGGCTGCATTCTTTAGGCAAATCAACTCAAGTAATAAGGGCACTGAATATTTTTCTTCTTTAAGCTACTGACCTGGTAACCTTGGAAGAAGTTAAGAATTTCCTTAACTCCAGTATTGTAGGCCAGGCCCTGCATTCTGACCACCGTGCCAGGCTGTGGAGGGACACCGCTAAGATTAGCAGCTGTAGGGAAGTAGCCAAGACTATTGGGCGAACCTGGGGGGCTAAAGGGAGAGAAAGCACAGTGAACCAATAGGAATAGACAATGTTGAATATTTACTCTAAAAACATTAGTTACTTAAAGAAACAGATTCTCTCAAGGTCATCTTAGAATTCTGTTATCTCTCCCAAGCCTGGTGCGAACACCGTAGCAATTCTGTCCCACACTTCCACAAAAGCCAAAAGTTTAAAGGTAGAAGGGTTAATGGAAAGTTAAATGCAGGGCTTCCCCAAAGATCTAGTTCTCTCTGAGATTCTTAAAGGAATAGGAAAGAAAAAATTAAGCCTTCATACTCATTCGACCACAAAGCCCAGCTCATTGATGATTAACTGGCTAGTTATCAGGAATCCTCAGGCATGAATGAATACAAAGGACTAATAGGAACCACAGCCACAGAAACCAGAAGTCTTCCAAGTAATTTCTCAAAGAAACAGACTGTTCTACCCATATGCAAGCAAAGGTACAGCACAATAATACAGTCAAGTATTATAGCACCTAGGAGTTATTTCTTCCAACCTGACTGAAATTCCCAGAGGGAGGCAGGTAAATTGGAAGAGATGCACAACAAATTAAACCAATCACCATTAACACAAGGGGAAAACTGATCCCTCTTGGTGTATCTGTGGCAATTACCTCCAAACAGCACAAGCCAAGTGAACACCTAATTATTCTTTATGTGGCAACTCAAGTGATTATCATATTATGAAATTCATTTCACCCTGTCCCCAACCCAATCTGTTTTTTACCACAATCAGTGGCCAGAAACCCATAATCAAAAATATATATAGGGAAAATTTTTAAATGAGTTATTAGCTTAAAGAGCAATGAAGACCCACAGTTTTAGATTATTAACCCTTATAAATCTTTCTAAGTAGGTAAGTACCACATTTCAAAGACAAGTAAACACAACATGCAAGGGACTAAAAATCTTTGAGATGATCTATCCCATATAATCCTAACAGATGGGTTAATAGGAATGGTAACAGATGTGCATCTAATTCCGGGTCTATTGTTTTGTTAATACAATAACCTTGAGCAAGTCACTTAATTTCTCTAAACTTCAATTACATCATTTGCTAAATGGGGGTGATAGAACCTCCCAAGTTTCACAGAATTGTTCTTCAGATTCAAGATTTAACATACCAAATTATTCCATAGACTATAAAATGCAATAATTTGTTATTTCACTTTTGCTGTTTCCATAACCATCATTCTATTGGGTTGTCAGAAAAGTCATGACATATTTTTTCTATGTTTTTCATTGCAAAAATGCATCATGACTTTTCCGACAACCCAATATTTCATCATTTAAAAAATATGGGAACCTGAAAATATTACTTGACATCAAGGTGACCTTAAACTTTTCAGCTTCTAGGCAGTGATCTTCAACTTGTTTACATATTAGAGTCACTTGGAGATACTTTTACAACTGCCCTGGAGGAGAGCCTGTTTTGAAACTAAATATCAATCTACCGTATTTGCCGGCGTATAAGACGATTTTTTGGCCCTGAAAAATATGCCTCCAAGTGGGGGGTCGTCTTATACGCCAGGTACACTT
>NW_017732419.1:33561-75160 GCF_001890085.2 Hipposideros armiger | reverse complement strand
CTTATACGCCGGCAAATACGGTAGGTACAACTGTGAAATCAAAGAGGGACTGCAGTTTAGACTGGGTAGGACTTGAGCCATTATTCAGCCATACCTCCTCATTTTTGTAGAAGTAGAAACAAAAACTAAGAGTTAAATTATTAATATTTCCCAAAGGTTCTTGGTGAAATTAGCTCTTCACCAAACCAGAAGACCATCCAGATCTCTCAACTTCTCGTTCAATGCTTTCCCCCATACAACCATAATTCATCCAAACAACATGTTTGTTCATATCAAATGTCTGAGAAATACTAACTCTAATACTCAAAGACCATGAAGATTTTGTGTATTTCGTTATGAGTTACTCAGACTTTTCACACTGCATATGAAAGTCAGATCATTTTCATAGTATACAACCTATTTACATGGCTCTGTCCTGGCATATTCTATTCCTTTGGCTAAAGAGCTCCTATAAATTAAATAGGTGTCTAATACCTTCAAACTACAACCAAGATAAAACAGAAAGACAAAAGTTATCCAACTGGAAATTTAAGGTTATAAAATAACAATTATGTTCACCATTTATAAGGTACTAGAAGCCTAAACACAACACAGCTTGGATTCACATCCTTATTTTTTGCACTAGGATTACCTGTTGTATACAAGGCATCTTAAGGAAAATTAAATAATCTGTGTATCTACATGACAGGGCATGAAAATAAAAATTTTTTATCAACCTAAATTCCAAGTTCTTTCAGATTACCGAAATAATAATCAGCAAAAATAAGGTAATATATAGAATTAAAAAGAATAGAGACAAGGTAAACTTACTTGTATATGTAAAAAAAAAAAGAATTTACTAAAAAACTACTAGAACTAATAAATCAGCTCAGCAAGGTTACAAGATACAAAGTTAATACACAAAATAAATCAACTGGATTTGTATACACTACAATGAATAATCCAAAAATGAAATAAAGAAAGCAATTCCATTCACAATGAGATCAAAAAGAATACTTAGGAAAAAATTTAACAAAGGAAGAGCAAGACTTGTACCTGAAAAAATCACAAAACATTGTTAAAAAATAAAAGATCATTTCAATAAATGGAAAGACAGCCCATGATCATAAACAGAAGACTTAATATTGCTAAAATGGCAATACTCTTAAACGATATAGATTCAATGCAATAGCTATCAAAATTCCAACTGGCTTTTTTCAGAATCAACGAAATTGAACCTAAAACACACAGAAATGCAAAGGACCCAGAACAGTCAAACTCTTGAAAAAGAGCAAAATAGGAGGACTTAACATTGCCTTAAATTCAAACATTACTACAAAACTATAGTAATCGAAATAGCGTGGTTCTCTCTTATTGCTAGACAATGATCAATGGAGTATAATTGAAAGGCCAGAAAAAAACTCTTACATTTATGGTCAATGATTTTTGACAAGGGTTCCAAGACAATTCAATGAGGAAAGAATAGTCTTTTCAATAAACGGTGCTTGAACAATGGATTATCCACATACGAAAGGATGCATTTAGACCTCTACCTCACCCTACATAAAAAAATTCAAATTAAATAATATCCCTAAATATAAGAGCTAAAACTATAAAACTCTTAAAAAATATATATAGTAGTAAATCTTCATGACCTTGGATTATATGTGACAACAAAAGCATACATGAGAAAAGAAGAAATAAATAAATTGCACTTTATCAGAATTTAAAACTTTTGTGCTTTAAAGGACACCATCAAGAAAAAGGAAGACAACTCACAGACTGGGACAAAATATTTATAAATCATATATTATAAGGTCTCTTATCCTGAACATACAAAGAAATTTTACAACTGAAAAACAGTAAGAAAAGTAACCCGACTTTAAAATGTGCAAAGGAATTAAAGATACAAATAAATGGAAACATATGCTATGCTCATGGATAGGAATAATATAGTTAAAATGTCGATACTACCCAAAGCAATGTATAGATTCAACACAATCCCTATCAAAATACGAATGACATTTATCACAGAACTAGGACAAATAATCCTAAAATTTGTATGGAACCATAATAGAACCCTAGCCACAGCAATGAGGAGAAATAAGAACGAAGCAGGAGGTACCATGCTACCTGATATCAAATCACAGTAAGTCCCTGACTTCCTAACGAGTTCCGTTCCGAGAGAACGTTCGTAAGTCTGATTCGTTCGTAAGTCCGACAAAGTGAGTCTTATACACCTTTGACACAAATATAAAATGTAAAGCATAAAAAAACACTAAACACACACACACAAATACTGTAAATAAACTATTTTTACTTTTACAGTTACCTTAAAATGGTGGTACAGTACAGTACAACAACTGGCATATAGGGGATTGCATGGAGTAAACTGACAAGAGCAGACATGAGAGCTACTTCCACGATTTGTTCGCATCTACGAATGTCGTAATGTGAGGTCCATTCGTATCTGTGAAAGTTCGCAACTAGAATGTTTGGAAGTCGGGGACATACTGTATACTACAAGGCTATAGTAATCAAATCAGCATGGTATTGTCATAAAAACAGACACATACATCAATGGAACAGAATAGACAGACCAGAAATAAATCCATGCGTATATGGTCATTTAATCTATGACAAAGGTTAAAGACAGTCTATTCAATATATGGTGCTGGGAAAACTGGACAGGTACATGCAAAAAAAAAAAGAAACTGGACCACCTTTTTACATCATATACAAGAATGAACTCAAAATGGATTAAACACTTAAATGTAAGATCCAAAACCATAAAATTCCTGGAAGAAAATATAGGCAGTAAACTTGCAGATACTACCCTTAGTAATATTTTTACTGATATATCCCCTCAGGCAAGGGAAGCAAAACAAAAAATAAACAAATGGGAGTACATCAAACTAAAAAGTTTTTTCACAGCAAAGGAAACCACCAGTAAAACAAAAGGATATCCTACTGAATGGGAGAAGGTATTTGCCAATGATACATCTGATAAGGGGTTAATATTAAAAATTTATAAAAAAACTCATACAACTCAACACAAAAAAACCAAACAACCCAATTAAAAAATGGGCAGAGGACATGAAGAGACATTTCTCTAAAGAGGACATACAGATGGCCAACAGGCATATGAAAAGGTGCTCAATGTAACTGATCATCAGAGAAATGCAAATACTTATCAAAACCACGGTGAGATACCACCTCACTCCTGTCAGAATGGCTATTGTCAATAAATCAACAAACAAGTGTTGGTGAGGATGTGGAGAAAATGGAACCCTTATGCACTATTGGTGGGATTGCAAATTAGTGCAGCCACTATGGAAAACATATGGAGGTTCCTCAAAAAATTAAAAATAGAACTACCCTATGACCCAGCAACTCCACTCCTGGGTATCTATCCAAAGAAATCTAAAACACCATTTTGAAAAAATATACGCACCCCTATGTTTATTGCAACGTTATTCACAAGATATGGAAACAACCAAAATGCCCATCAATAGATGATTAAATAAGGAAATTGTGGTGCATTTATACAATGGAGTATTACTCTGCCATAAAAAAAAAATAATGAAATCTTACCATTTGCAATAACATGGATAGACCTAGAGAATATTATGCTAATTAAATAAGTCAGACTGTTAAAGACAAATACCATATGATCTCATTTATATGTGGAATCTAAAGAGCAGAATAAATGAGCAAACAAAACCGAAATAGATTTAGAGATAGAGAGAAAAAACTAATGGCTGCTATACAGGAGGGGGGTTGGTGCATGGGGGAGTAGGTGAAAGGATTAGAAAGTACAAATTGGTACTCACAGGAATGTGAAATACAGTGTGGGGAATATAATCAATAATGTTCCAAAGATCATGTAGGGTGCCAGATGGGTACTGGACTTATTGGGGGGAATCACTTCATAGATTGTGTAGTAGCCTGACCACTGTGCTGTATACCTGAAGCTGATGTAGAATATCAAATATTAACTATAATTAAATGTATATACATATGTATATGGTCAAGGGATGTAAAATACAGCATAGGAAACATAGTCAATAGTATAGTAAGAGCTATGAGGTCTGACAATAAATTTCATGAACTTGTTGTAATGATGTTGCTAAACTTTTCTGGTATGAGAGGGATTATTCATTATGAATTTGTACCAACTGGACAAACAGTTAACCAAGTTTACTATTTGGAAGTGCTGAAAAGCCTGTGTGAAAAAGTTAGATGAAAAGACCTGAACTTTTTAGCAATAATTCATGGTTCTTTCACCATGACAATGCACCAGCTCACAAGGAACTGTCTGTGAGGGAGTTTTTAGGCAGTAAACAAATAACTGTATTGGAACACCCTCCCTACTCATCTGATCTGGCCCTAATGACTTCTTTCTTTACCCGAAGATAAAGGAAATATTGAAAGGAAGACATTTTCATGACATTGAGGACATCAAGGGTAATATGACGACAGCTCTGATGGCCATTCCAGAAAAAGAGTTCCAAAGTTGCTTTGAAGGGTGGACTAGGCACTGGTGTTGGTGCATAGCGTCCCAAGGGGAGTACTTCGAAGGGGACCGTAGTGATATTCAGCAATGAGGTCTGCAGCACTTTCTAGAACGAGTTCGTGAACTTAATTGTCTGACCTTGTATATATAATGTCAGAGGGGTAGTAGACTGGGAGGGGGGTTATCACTTTGTGAGGGGGTAAAAATATCTAGTTGTTATGTTGTTTTATACACCTGCAACTAATAATAAAAAATAGGTAAAAACAAAAAAAGAAAGTACTGTACAAGCACACTTGCCAGGGACTGGGGGGGAGGGGAGATGGGAGTTGTGTTTCGTGGGTGTTGTTTTATAAGATGAAAAAGTTCCAGAGGACTGTTAAACAATATGAATATAGTTAACACTACTGAACTGTACATTTAAAAATAGTTAAGAGGATACATTTTATGTTTTTTATAATAATTTTAAAAATTGAAAATACATACATATTTAAACTCAGCACATATAAAGATGCTCAAAATCAACAGTCATTAAGGAAATGCAAATCAAATCCATAATGAGACAGTAAATCGACTCATCAAAATGGTTAAAATAAGACAGTTAAGAGTTGAAAAGGATGCAGAGAAATTGGAGCCTTCGTGTACAGCTGGTGGGAATGTTCGAAGGTTGAAGACTCTGGAAAAATTGGGCTGTTTCTCAAAAGTTAAACATGGAATTACCATTGACCCAGCAATTCGACTCCTAGGTACATACCCAAGAAAACGAAAAGTCTATTTCCACCCAAAAACTTGAGTACAGATGTAGACAGTAGCATTATTAATAGCCAAACCTATTAACAACTCCAAATGTCTAATAACTGATGAATGGATAAAGTAAATGTGATATAGCCATAGAGCAGAATATTATTTAGCCATAAAAAAGAATGAAGTACTGATTCATGCTATGTGGACCTCGAAAACATGCTACATAAAAGAAGCCAGTCACTAAAGACCACATACAGTATGATTTCATTTATATACAATATCCAGAACAGGCGAATCCATGGAAACAGAAAATAGAATGGTAGTTGTTTAGGATGGAGGGAGGAGACAGTATAGGGGGTAGAAGGGAGGTGAATGTTTTGGTTTTTTTTTTCCCCCAGAGTGGGATTTAAATTGACTACAAAGGTATACAAAACCCAGAAGAACAAAGAGGAGTAAATCATGTTGCCCACAGATGAACACTACCTGTTTTATGGATGGAGAATTAAAACAGGGAAGGTGGTGCTTTCAAGAGCCTAGGCATCTGCATTCCCGCTGAAACTGTTGCCACACACAGAAAAATAGCTTTCACATTTTTTCTATCTGTTAATCCCATGTGGCTGCCTGCCATTGGCAGAAACTAACACCAGCTAACAAGAAACTCTGAAAAACGTAGATTTCAGGCTCTCAGCAGTAGTGCTATAGAATATATAACGACAGGTATGGTGGCTGAGAGTCAACAGACAATACCTAGGACAGAGTTAGTAGCTATTTGATTAATGTTTAAAAAGCAATTGGTTAGCAACTGAGCAAAACCAAACATTTTCGCTTCATGCTGTATAGTAAAATAAATTTCAAATGGTTTAAAGAGTTAAACACACACTGTACATAAGCAGTTAAAGACAGAAAAGGAACAGAATAAAAAACATGAGAAGAAATTCCATTTAAGGATGACAGAGAACTTTCTAGATATTGAAGCAATGAAGGATGTCACACACAAAAAATTTATATATTGGAATAAAAATAATTTCTAATTGTAAGAGAGATGCTACATAAAATTAGGAGCCAAATAACCTGGAAAGGATATTTAAAACATATATTAAAATGAACTTAAAACCTCGCAGATTACCAAGTAAAGGTAAAGCTGGAAAATATAGGATAGGAAGTAATGTTTGAGTAGTCTGGCAACAGAATCTCAGGCAATTAAATTAATATTGGCATAACAAATGGACTCAGCAGGTTGTCAGGTGAAAGGAAACTTGAATTGCAAAACTCATTACTTCAAAGAAAAGGAGGTCATAACTTCTCAGGAAAATACAATTTTTCTCTACATTGGATCTAAAAATTATTTTACCTAAATATATAGAAATGGAGTACTGCAGTGGAGGAAATTGTCAACAACTTGATAATACATGCTCTCATTGAGGAATTTCTTAACACCATCTCAGTGTGGCTTGCTGAAGCACAAGAGGCGCTTTCCCAAAGGCTTACATTCAGAACACGGCTGGCGCATTGCTGCTGCAAAGACAGCACTCATGAGGAGGGCTGGGGCTCTTTCTGCAAGTCTTTTGCAGGTCTGACCACCTGCTGAGTCCATTTGTTATGCCAATATTAACTTAATTACCTGAGATTCTGTTGCTAGACTACTCAAACATTGCTTCCTATCTTTCATTTTCCCAGAGCTAGTTTATATCACCCAATTTTATAATATTCATTGTATCCTGATAAGTCATATAAAATTCTTTGTAGAACAGGAAAAGATATATGAAAATACTGGGTGCCAGGATGCCTACTACATAGCACTCATAAGGCACTCTAGCAAAAACAAGTGTCTTAATATTCTTTCTTTCTTTAATATTACAAATTACGAAACATTGGTAACATTCATGAATGTTATCAGGTGGCATTCCAAAATAGAAGCATTCATAGTATGCCAGTATTTGTCATTTGAAGACTTGCCATATTTCCTAGAGGAGAGGATCAGAGCAATATCTATTCTGTTAGAGAAATAAGAGAAAAGATTAGAGAACTAATTTTCCCCTATGGATGGTCACAATACATTAACATAGGAAACACCAGCTTTTGCATTAACATTCTTTAAAACCTCTAGTGTTACAAAGACATTATATATGGAAAGTGACTGGAGAAATCTATTTCAATACTAGCAAGTATAAAGGCTGGAGCCAATTTTCATTTAGGAAATTTCTGAACTAACTTTAAATTTTCACCTGAAATCAACCATCTCAAAAGTTTAACTTTTCAGCATTCTTTGTGAGTTTAATACTGTGGCTTCCTATGGACTGATCACTAACTACATCTGGAACCTGGATTTCTGTTAGCTCTTCTGACAGGCTATATACAGTAATGCACAGCTTAACTCAGAAATCCATCGATTTGATGGTCCTGGGAACATCATAGAGTGCACTTACACAAACCTAGAGGGTAAAGCCAGCTGCACTGCACACCTTGACTATATGGTATAGCCTATTGCTCTGTAGGGGAGGAAAATTACTTTTTCTTCTACCCTTCTGGGTTCTTGGCTGCAACATCCCTGTAATAAAAGACAGATTAGCAAGAGGAAAACAAAAGTAACATGTATATCTCCTGTATACATGGGAGAGACTTAGGATAATTGAGTAACCAAAATGGCTGAAGCCACCACCTTAAATACTACATTCATCTCAAGACAAAAAAAGATGTTGGGTTTGGGCAAAGTTGGTTGTGGGAGGCTACCAGGAAAAGCACGGTAAAGGAAGTAAGACCGTTACTACGCAGATTTAAGAATGTTACGTTAGGCCCTAAGACTTTCTAGAGATAAGATCATTCTCCTCTTCCAGGTACAAGGAGGGGGACATTCTTACAAATGGAGAATTTTCCTTACAAATGTAAATGTCTTTTACAAAGGGTAACTTCAACTTGGTTTCAAGAGCTTCTCTCATGTCCACTGTTTAAACTTAACTAGCCTAAAATCATCCTTATGCCAAATAGACATATTTTGGTGTGATAAATTCTGTTCCCCTACAGCTCCTAGGCTACCAACCTGTACAGCATGTTACTGTACTGAACACATTGGTAAGTAATTGCATAATGCGTTGCACTGTGAGGTTATGATAGCTATGACTAAGCATTAGGAATTTTTCAGCTTCACTACAACTTATGGGATCACCTTCCTATATGCAGTCCATCAATGACCATTATGAATGAGATGCTATGAGGCACATGACTGCATAAGCTTCTTTATGCATGTGTTGCTACCTCTTGGAGAAAGGTTAAGTAACCAACAAATATGAAAACACTTTGGAATGCATAAAGAAATCTTCCAGAAATCTAGTTCACCTAAACAGTCAGCAAATATATGCACTGTCAAAATAATTTGGTAACTTAAATTTACTTCAACAATGTCAAAGATTATAAAATATAACCCCCTATTACAATGATCATATATCTCAAATACATAGTAAAGTGACAGACTGCTTACTCAAAACAAGGATAGCGCCCCCAGAGCCTCACTTTTAATTTGAAAACTAAATCCTATACTAGAAATTATTTTGAATGTAATCTTATTTGCTTGATTGAAAATCCAAAATCATAACACAACTAATCCTCTTACATGTTTAAAAAATGACATTTTAAAAGGTAACATTTTGCAGAAAAATCAAGATGAAGCAAGCAAAACATTGATTATGGACATTTATGCTTGTGCATTCACAAGTTACTTTTAACTATGTACTTTGGTCATTTCTTAAAAATGCAGTTTTGTCTTTTTGAATAGGAACAGAATACAATGTTGGCAAGTACAAATATAGAGCAAGTGGTATACTCCATCACACCTTTCCCTACAACAAATCTGAACCCATCTCTAGAAGCAAACCAGTTCCAGCTTCATGGTTATTATTGGCTATCTTTCCAAAGATAGGGTGTTGATTAATTTTAGTTGAAATGGAAAATGAAAAATGCTAATGAAGCGTTTTGCTTTGGGTAAAAAAATTTTGTTTTAAAACAGGTAGTTTAAAATATCACCTAATATACAATAAAGAAAATCAAAATCAATAGTCTGTATTGTTAAATATAATTCATAGACAAACATCAGTTCTTCCCTTGGGCCTACTTCAGTGTAATCTCTTAAAGATACACCAAGGAAACGCTTAAATAGGGTAGCAGATGCAAAAAGGGGTTTTGTTTATCAAGGTTGGCGCATATTATTTTAGTTAAGTTCTCTTTCTTTAAAGTCATTAATACTTTAATAAAGGTGCTTATTTTAAGGTATATTTGATACATGAACAGGTGAAAGAAATGACCTCTAGGTTTTATGCTTTAAAGTGTTCTGGTAGTAGAGTATAGCAGGGACAAACAGTAGAAACAGAACAAAATTGGCAAAATACCGATATTGTTAAAATTGGGTAATATTTCCTCAACTTATATTTGCAAATTTCTATAAATACAGATTTTTAAACTTATGCTTGAAAATAACATGTAAGGGCTGGCCGAATGGCGCGATGGTTGGGAGCTCGCTTGGGGCGCCCGAGGGCCCCGGTTCGGATCCCACGTATGAGGGCCAGTGACGCTGCCCTCTGTGGCTAAGATGCTGGGCAGCAGCTCCACCTGGAGCTGGGCTGCCGTGAGTCGCCTGCGACGGCATAGGCTGCAGTCCCTGTGGCAGTGGGTTGCCATGGGCTACCGTGTGTGGCCAGCAGCCAGTGGGAGCGGCCAGCAGCCGCCGTGAGCGGCAGTCCAAAAGCCGGCGACTGATCTGCCTGCCTCGCCAGGGAGGAGCGCAATGATGGTGCCAGCTTGGGCCAGTGAAGCAACGCCCTCCACAACTAGATTGAAGAACAAAACAACAGCAGCTTGTCTGTTCCCCTTCCCCCAATTCCCCAGCGCTGTTCCCATCCCCCCAATTCCCCAACAAAAAAAAAAATTAAAAAACAAAACAAAACATGTAATATGATCACAATTTTGTAAGAAAAATCCTTAGAAAAACAAACCTATAAATTGAAACCAATCTTATTAGGCTTTTTGAGTGGTTGAATTATTTTTCCTTCAGGATTGCTGTGCTTGATAATTTTCTGCAATGCTAAAAAGAATTTTAGGAATATTTGCATTTTAAGTCCCTGACCTCCTTATTATATGAATAAGGTCTTTAGACTAGCAAATGATTATTTCGTCCATGAAACCTAGACTGAATTTTCACTGATTGATAGTAGAAAGTGAATTGCCCACAGCAGTTCTACTGCTTACATCATCATTTAGAAATGTCATCCAAACTGAAAAACCTGAGAATTGTAATCATTCCTACCAACAAAAATTATCTGGTGCCACTCTCTCTCTCTTATTACAACATTGTTTGACATGGCGCTATTACAACATTGCAGTGTAATTTCATTGTATGCTAAGTTCGAGTTCGCATTTGTGGTACTAAATATTGAAGTTGTAAAAATTACTTTTTAAACCAAAAGTTATTGTTTTTTTTGTTCCCATAGAACTTTCAACAAATAAATTAGTAAGTAAACTGGTTGCCAAGTGTTACTACTGGGAGAAACCAGAAAAAGTGTACACGGGGTTTCTCTGTACTACTGGTTACAACTTTGTGCTAAAAAAGAAAAAAAGATTTTAAAAGATGAGGATAGTTTAAGGGATCTGTGGGACAACAGCAAGTATGCCAACATTCTCATCTTAGGGGAACCAGAAAGAGAAAGGGACTGAAAGCCCACGTGGAAGAAATAATGACTGAAAACTTCCCTGACCTGGCAAATGAAATACAAGTCCAGTAAGCACAGACAGTTCCAAACATGATAAACACAAAAAAGCACATACCAAGACACATCGTAATTAAAATGCCAAAGGTTAAAAGACAAAATCTTAAAAAGTAGCAAGAAAAAATCAGCAATGTACAAGGGAGCTCTCACAAGACTGTCAGCTGATTCTCACCAGAAACTTTGCAGGCCAGGAGGGATTAGCACTGAATATTCAAAATGAAAAGCAAGGACCTACAACCAAGATTACTCTACTCAGCAAGGCTATCATTTAGAATCAAAGGACAGTAGAGCTTCTCAGACAAGAAAAAGCTAAAGGATTTCATCACCACCAAACCAATATTACAAGAAAAGATAAAAGGACTTCTTTAAGAAGAAAAGATTAGCTTTAGTGGACACATAAGGGGAGGGGGGGTGCATGTGAGGTCATCATGACAGCGGGTGGGGCTGGGCAGTTTGAATGAGATGAAGACAGAACTGGAGCCTTGGAGCCTGGAACCAGCAGTGGTCGCGGTTCCCAAGAGCCGAAGATAGCAGTGAACATATATTCAATGTCAGTCACCAGCAATAACCTAAGTCTACATGACATGCAGGTGGCCTGGATCAATGAGCCTCTGCAGTTGAATTTGACAAAAGATATAACAGTTGTGCTCTGGGGCTTCCTTTTGTCAGTTTATGGACATGCTGTTCCCTGGCTCCATTGCCTTCAAGAAAGTGAAATTCCAAGCTAAGCTAGAACATGAGTACACCCAGAACTTCAAGATACTACAAGCAGGTTTTAAGAGGATGGGTGTTGACAAAATAATTCTTGTGGACAAATTAAAACAAGGAAAGTTTCAGGACAATTGTGAATTCGTTCAGTGGTTCAAGAAGTTTTTTGATGCAAACTATGATGGAAAAGACTATGACCCTGTAGCTGCCAGACAAGGTCAAGAAACTGCAGTGGCCCATTCCCCTTGTTGCTCCAGCTCTGAACAAACTGAAGAAACCTCTCAGCTCTAGCAGCGCAGCTCCACAGAGGCCCATTGCAACACAGAGAATTACTGCAACCCCTAAGGCTGGCCCAGGTACGGTATGAAAGAACCCTGTTGGGGGCAATGGGGATGACAAAGCAGCCAAACTGATGCAGCAGGTCAACATAATGAAACTTACTGTTGAAGACTTGGAAAAAAGAGATTTCTACTTTGGAAAGCTAAGTAACATTGATTTGCCAGGAGAACAAGGGGGAAACAACTCTGTTCTGCAGAGGACTGTGGACATTCTCTAAGCCACAGATGAAGGATTTGTGATACCCGATGAAGCAGCCCATGGGAGGAACAAGAATCCGAATTCTTCACTACAAATCATGTGCTTAACTGTAAAATATTTCCTTTTATTATTCTCAGAGGACTTACTGGTTTCTTTTCATAAGCAAAAAGTACCTCTTAAAGTGCGCTTTACAGAAGTTTCACTCCTTTTCTAATAAGTTTGAGTTAGGGGCTTTTACCTTGTAGCAGAGCAGTATTAACATCTACTTGGTTCATCTAGGGAACAAAAAGGCTCACCATGGGGCTCACTGAGTAGATGCTGGTAACACTGATTACTGGATAAGGTGTTTTTATGTGATATGCTGAGGTGGAGACCTCAGTAGAGGAATGTAAAGACTGATTTGAATTTTAAGCTAATGTGAAATCTTGGTAGAGAACGTTTTAATAAATAAATGCCTTAAGAGTATTAAAAAAAATGATCAAAAATCTGAAAACAGGAATGAAAAAATTCTCACTGACAAAAGCAAATACATAATAAAAGCAGTGGTTCAACCAACTATAAAGCTAATACAAAGGTTAAAAGGCAAAAAAATAGAAAAAACACTAGCTGATATCAAACTATATTACAAAGCTATAGTAATCAAAACAGCATGGTATTGGCATAAAAACAGACTCAGATCAATAGAACAGAGAGCCCAGAAAGAAATCCACACATAATATGGTCAATTAACTTATGACAAAAGAGGCAATTAAATACCATGGGGTAAAGACAATTTCTTCAATAAATGGTCTTGGGAAAACTGGACAGATACATACAAAAGAATGAAACTGGATCAGTTACACTAAATACAAGAATAAACTCAAAATGGATTAAAGACTTAAACAAATAGGATTACATCATACTAAAACTTTTTTTTTTTTTTTAAGATTTTATTGGGGAATTGGGGAAGCGAAACAGCCAAGTTGTTGTCCTTCAGTTGTAGTTGTGGAGGGCACAGCTAGCTCAGCTCTAAGCTCAGTCACCATCCGGCCACCCGTCGGCAGCTCGCGCTGCTCAGCTCAAGGTGCCGTGTTCAATCTTAGTTGCAGGTGGACGTAGCCCACCATCCCATGCAGGAGTCGAACCGGCAACCTTGTTGTTAGGAGCACGTGCTCTCACAAGCTGAGCCATCCTGCCACCTGTTGGCAGCTCAGGAGCGGCTCAGCTTGGGTGCAGCTACCAGTCCATGTGGGAATTGAACCGGTGAACCTGTTGCTCAGAGCTCGCACTCTTAACCAATTGAGCCCCTCGGCCGGTCCCCCAAAATAAAATGTTTTTACACAGCAAAGGAAACCACCAACAAAACAAGGCGGCAATCTACTGAGTGGGAGAAGATATTTGCCACTGATACATCCTATAAGGGGTAATACCCCAAATTTATAAGGAACTCCTACAACTTAAACCCAAAAAGCAAGCAATCCAGTTAACAAATGGGCAGAGGACCTGAACAAAGATTTCTTCAAAGAGGACATACAGATGGCCAATAGACATATGAAAAGATGCTCAATGTCATTGATAATCAGGGAAATGCAAATTAAAACCACAACGAGCTATAACCTCCCACCTGACAGAATAGCCATCATCAATAAATCAACAAACAAGTGTTGCCAAGGATGTGGAGAAAAAGGAAGCTTAGTGCATAGTTTAGAGGATTACAAAGTGGTGCATCCACTATGGAAAACTGTATAGAGGTTCCCAAAAAATTAAAAATAGAACCACCTTATGACCCAGCAATCCCAGTTCTTAGTATTTATCCTGAGAAATGTAAAACACCAATTTGAAAAGATTTGTGCAACCCTATGTTCAATTCTATGCAGGATTATTTACTGTAGCCAAGATATGGAAGCAACCTAGATATCTATGAACAGACAAATGAATAAAGAGGTGGTACATATATACATACAAATGGAATATTACTCAGCAATTAAAAAAAGAATGAAATCATACGATTTGTGACAACCTAGAGGGTATTAAGCTAAGTGAAATAAGTCAGACAAAGAGACAAATACCACATGATTTTGCTTATATGAGGAATCTATTCCTTATATATAGAATCTAAAAAAACAAAACAAAACAAGGTAAATGGATAAACAAGAGGAACAAACTCTTAGAAAGAGAGAACAAATTGATGATTGCTAGATGAGAGGGTGTGTCGGCACCCGGGAGAAAAAGTCGACGGGGTTACAAAGCACAAACTGGCACTTTTAAAAACTGTCAAGGGGATGTAAAGTACAGCATAGGGAATATAGTCAATAATATTGTAATAACTATGTATGGTGTCAGGTGGGTACTAGACTTAGCGGAGCGATTACTTTGTAAGTATGTTGTATACCTAAAACTAATATAATATACATATCAACTGTAAATAATAATAAAAAAAATTTCCTAGAAACCCAGAAAAAAAAAGTTGATTCTAAAAAAGTTCTTAATAATCTCATTCTGAACTTGTTAGTAAAGATTTAGGGAGGGAAAGAATACAAGCCCTGCACAGTTTTTATTTATTGTAGATTGACATATGAATTCATGTTACTTAAAAATATAATTGTTTTTCTTATGGATTTTCTTGTTTTGTAATTCATTCACTTGATACTGCCACCCTATTGCAATGATTACAGTGCCACTCACTTTTGACCACAAGATCGGAGAAGGAAAAAAAGTAAAGTTGTATACAAAAGTAGCCTAAGAGATCATGCTGTCAATACACGGCTAAAAAACCTTCTTGGTCAGAGATATGAGCAGAAACTGTTGCCTGCCATGATAACCTTTAATGTGGCAGACAATATTCTTTTGTGAACTCAGGCACTGGCTATCAAAGGAGTCCTTTGTTTCTGTCCCTCATTTCCACGCCCATCGGAGCCTTACCTGGGGTAGTATGCTGTGTAGTTCATGAACAGCTGAGTGCCCGCTGGGTAGTATGCTGTGGAGGGCTGCAGTGCTCGTGGATTCAAAAGCACAGAAGGCTGATAAATGGCAGCTTCCGTAGGAATAACTGCTGCAGGAGCTGGAAATGTGTAGGAAGGAGGAGACAGGCCTAAATAAGCAAAGAGAGAGAGACTTTGAGAGATTTGTAACAGCTGACACATATGTGCTAGCACTAAAGCCAGAAAGTCACTGTTGCCTATACACGTTTTAAAGAATGACCAGTTCTTATACCACCCCAAGTAACTTCCTTTTGATTGTACGGGTAACACCTAGAAATAATCTCAAATCTCATACTCCCTCAACCTAAAGCACCTTCTTTAACCTGAAATTGGTAAAACCAGTATCAAGTAGACTTTCAAGTCTTCTCAACCATTTCATGACATGTGATATTTTTTCCACTACTGATTGCCAGTTACCACAAACACTTTCAGAAAAGAAAAATAGGACTGACATTTAGTATAACTTCAAAGTAAAAGCTGGATTTTTTTTTTTTTGAACTACACTGCTATTCCACCTTAACTATCCTACAGTACAGCATGAAATGAAAATGATGAAACACTCTTCACCAATACCATGTATTATTCCAAAGTATAGATTGTGCCAGAGTGAAGTGACCTAAAAGGAGTAAATTCTGCATTATTCCTACTTAAAGGTAATTGAGAAGATGGGCTTTAAAGCTAATTTACTTTTCAAACCTGTTTAAAAAAAAAAAACACACACAAAAACAAAATCAAACCTGGGAAATAGCCCTGAAGAAATAGTGGGTTGTTGGAAAAGTCATGACATAT
This sequence comes from Hipposideros armiger, assembly GCF_001890085.2. Lineage (NCBI taxonomy): Eukaryota > Metazoa > Chordata > Mammalia > Chiroptera > Hipposideridae > Hipposideros > Hipposideros armiger. The sequence goes on along the minus strand of NW_017732419.1, from coordinate 59,177 downwards.
TTTTTCTGTTTTTCGTTACAAAAATGCGTCATGACTTTTCCGACAACCCAATAGATGGCATCTTCCTGCGAGTCAGCTGATAAAAATGTGAACTCAGATTAAATAGAATGAAATTCCTTTGTCTTCTGATTATCTTCCAGGCCTGGTAACATTTAAGTAAGGCCAGTTGCTGTTCAATAGCTTTAACAGGTGGGATGAACACAACTATGCAGGCCATCTTGTATCCAACAAAAGAGAAAACTGAGGCTACCTGAATTTGGAGTTCCTATCTTTAATTTTCACACCTAGAACCACCCAATCTATTTTGTAAATAGCAGGGGCCCACAGGATAACTTTTTCACATGAAAATCTCTATTGTCTTCTGCTCTTAAGAGTCTACATGTCTACGGAGAGGGGTAAGGCAGTTAGCTGAATATGGGTACACAGGGCAAAGACCTACATATTGACCTCATGTTTACCTTTTGCGTACCTCCTTCCTGCTCACCAAAAACTGAGCTACATGTAGATAAATTTTAAAATTATAATCCCTGGCCTTAAAGAGTCCACAAAAAGGCAAATAGGATAAACTGAGGCACCTGAGTTATATAGAAAATTATAAAGCCTGTGCTCATATGCTGCTTTCAAAACTATCAAGCAATTCATTATATGACAGTGCCTCATACCAATAAGACAGACATATATAGTAGGTAAGTCTGTTGTGCCACAAAACAAAGAAAAGATTTTTGATAATTAAACAGATTAGGCTGCTCGGATTTGGGTATTCCTCTAATGGAAGGACAGCTATTCTCATATTCCTAAAAGAAAATATATGAATGTATATAGTCATAGACTAGAAAACTGGAGTTGACCTTAAAATGCTCAACTTTTTGAAAAGTTAAATTTCAAGACAATTAAAGGTAAAAACTTTAAAATAATGAGACTTTATTTCTTTTCCAAATTCAACAAACTTCTCAGTGGGTTATAACTAATCACTATTTTAACTACATCAGTCCTTGAGATTAGATAAAAAAACATATGCAATATCTTTACATTTTTAGGTGGTTGTATAAATAGTCAATTGCCCAAAGTGAGTTGACAGGGGGAAAAAAAGTCTAGTAGAACAGGCATAATATTTGCATGCATGAATTGGATTTTTTTTTTAAATGGGTAAACTCTTCCACTAAAATGGCAAATGACCAAATTTTTGAAAGTATTAAAAGATATGGAAATATATTTTACGTGAAAAAAATGCATTTAAAAATTTCTTTATGAGGGGAAAAGGTAACAAATGAAAGTGTTATGAAGAAAGTCTTTAATGACCACCAGGAAGAGAAAAGTAAAAGAAAATCACAGCAGAAGAATTTTGGTAACACATGGAGGAGAAGAAATTCCCTTATCTCACAATGCTTGATAGATTATCACTAGAGAAAATGTAAAAGTTACTGACATTATCAGTGGCTTATAGACAGAACACATATGACTAAGATTACTTTAATATAACCACTTAAGCCCAAACATATTTTTAAAACTTGATACTCATTAGCAATCAACTCTTAAATATTCACCAACAGCAAGCAGCAGATTAATGGAATATTAGCGTTTAGGAATTCCAAGGGAAAAAAAGGAGTAAGCCCCACCGAATATTCTATAAATTATATTTTATCAAATAGGCTTATTGGTATAGATCCCTTTTTACTAGAAACTGATGTCCTAACACTCCCCATTTTATTGGAATCAAGCTGATAATGCAGTTTATTGTCTCAGTTATCTTTGGACTATATTCTAAGTACTACATTCTTTAAACATAACGAACATGCCTCCTATCAAAGTATGTCGTATTCAAAAATGAAAACTGAATCAAAAAGATTCAAGTTTTAATATCATATCCCCAGTGTTCCTTAGTCACTAACCAGGCTTGATCTTCAGGCTAAAGGGCTTATTCCTCTCAAATAGGATTCCAGATGGCTTGCACCCAGGTGCCAATGAGCAAGAGCATGGCTTGAAATTAAGCACTGATCCTGTGATCCAATGGAAACTTTGGCTAATTTATTTACGCATTTACATTTTTTACTAACTTGCTCATTCCAGATAATCTGAAGAGCTACAAAAATGCTCCCCAGGTTATCCTTTCCAAAAAATACTTAATGCTCAAAAACTTAAAAATGCAAAATGGGCATCAAATCAGCCTTCTAAAAAAAGCTTAATATGTTACAGGGAAAAGAAAAAAAAAAAAGAAAAATGATCCAGCCATACTAATTTTACCTTTAAATGCGTATTACAATATCTAGATAGCCAGGTTGCCTCCCAGAGTCAGTGCTTATCTTGAGCACACTAAGCTTCAGAAATCAAGTGCTTATCACTGGAAAAGCAAGAATATAATTTGAAAGGAGGTATTCGTAGCATTTCTAATTATGGATGGCCACAACCAAGGTTTTAAATGATTACCAGGTACTACCGATTTCAGATGGGAAAGCCTTTGTGTAACCACCTTGCCTGCCTCCGAAAGAACCAGGGACACAGAAAGTTATGAAAGCAGCTTAAGCACCTACCAGCATATAGCGTAGAATAGCGCCAAGACCCAAGAAAAACTTACATGGTAACTTACATGGCGGTGGGGATAAGCCATTTCGATTTAAAGTGCCCCCCATTAACACAAAGTTCATCTCCTCAGCTGAACACTGAAAGACTTCAACATATCTGTCCTTCATGGTTTTTTTATGACACTTCTGTGCAGCCATAAATGCTCTGTCCGCAGACTTCATCTGGATAAAGGCATCTCCTGATGGGCGGCCCTGAGTGTGTGGGGAAGAATAAAAACAAAAGGAGACTGTCTCCTTCAACATGGAAACGGTTGCTTTCAAGACAAGCAGTGACAATCACCCATACTACAGACATTTTAGCCACAAAGTCTGGGTGACAGTGTGATCTACTGATCTCTGACTTGAATTTCATCATCTAATCACCAGAATGGCTCACAAAACCTTGAAGAAACAGTCTTGAGAGCTCATAGCTGAAAGGGATCCTTTTTGGTTTCTATTAATTAATATTAGATTTATGAGGTTTTGAAAGTGTCTCATGACTATAGTTTCACAGTCTAGTATTGTATATTGAGTTTTGACCTTCTGAAAAACCGATCAAATCTTATTCCATTGAGAAAAGCTAGTAAAAGAACCAATATTAGAGCTTTATGTATCCTCCTATGGGAAACTGAACAACCCAGTGTGCTCTTTTGGCTCTCAGTTCTGTCACTGACCTGCAACATCCCTCTTCCCTGTAGTCTAGATCGGAATGTGGCTTGGGGATGGGGAAGGGGAACAAGGAATTGGCAGTTGAGAAGCACAGTGAAAGTTCGTGAAAGCTGTGTCATCAGCCTTTCATGAGAGCCCTTCTCTCACCTCGGCCATGCACCTCCATCTTCGACCTTGGCCAACGTGTTTATAGATATTTGTGCTATTACTAATAGCTTACTAAAAATCCCCTATTTCAAACCAAGCTGGTAAATTTCTGTTCCACAGAAAAAGAATGCCTTAGTTTTATTTGATATGGACATTTTATGGGGGAGAAAAAGACACAACTAGCTTATAAAACTTCTTCCTTATTTATGGGTTTCTTTAAAAGTCTCTAAGGGACTATTTAGTGAAAATTTTTACCATGCAAGTTACCATACGAGTTACCATACCAGGAAATTAGGGACACCAGGGAAACCCAGTCCAAGATGGAAACCTAACATCTTTGAGGCAGCTAAGAGCTTGTTCATCATCTAAGAAGCATTTCTCCCAAGTGCAATCACAATAGGTCATGTGGGTCAATTATAGGTAAATCTGTCTACTGTTGTTAAAGAGTAATAGCTCCTAGGTTATTAGAAATGGTGACTCAGAGAAACCAAACAAATCCCTGGTGATGCTGAGTTGTGGGGAATTTTATTCAAAAGGACTCCCACCAGTGAGGCATGTTAAAAGGATACCTAGTCAGATAAAAAGTCGCATAGCTTAATATTGAGAGTTAGAATGAGCATGTGCTGGTGTGGAAAACCAAGCAGGAGCTCAGGATGTTTTCTGATTGCTTATACCCAGTGACATGCACTTTCTAGTAAGATTATGGTTATGAATGTGACCAAATCTCCATGTGAAAAGAGAAAGTGGAATATGAGCAGTTTAGAAAAACACTGGTTATTTCCAATACAAAACTATATTCAACTCATCATTCATCAGAAAACATCTCATTTTCAAAAATTAATACAACTTTGTTTTTAACAGAGTTCCAAAATTTTAATTAGTTCCAAAATTCAAAATAAATTTTTAGAATTCTGTCATGCTTAAAATAGCACAAAATGCTGGCAAATTGTCCAGCAACTAATATTAATTTTATTTAACCAAAAATCAAGGCACACCCAGCCCAGGAACTACTTTTAATATACTTGCATACTGTGAGAATCTGATAAATTTTTTTTTTTTTATTGGGGAACAGCCATGGTCATTGGTTACACATTGCTTTCATGCTACAATGGCATAATTGACTCTTTTTTAGGGAGGGCACAACTCACAGTTGCCATTGTGGGGACTGAACCAGCAACCTTGGTGTTATTAGCATCATGCTCTAACTAACTGAGCTAATAGGTCACCCCTGATTAGATTTTGATAGAGGCTTCTATCGAACAATTAATACATTTGCATGCCTGTTATGATCACATACTATTCTATGCAGATACTTGTATACTATGCAGATACAAGTACTTATTGAGTTTGCATTCTACTAAATGTAATTTGGTATCTAACATATATATAAAATAAGCTGTTTCTAAGCAGTCTATGGATACAAAAAATACTCTTGAACATAGATAAGCTCATTGGTTTATATATTATCTATAATTGCTCTCACATTATGACAGCCGAGTTCAGTAGTAGCAACAGTAAAATGTTGTATTAGATTGATAATGTACTACGATGTTATTAATTTGACAGATACATATGATGACAGAATCAGAACAGAATTTGAATTACCATACCAATCAGCATTCTTTCTGAAGTTCATCTTAAAGGCCTCTTGCATTTATAGTTAAATCTTTCCTTCAAGGCTTACTATACAACTGATGAACATTTGTATTTTTTTATTGGAAGAGTCTTTGATAATAAGAATAAGCAAATAGGTTTTCCAGTAAGCAATTTTCTTACCTGGTGATTCAATACCATGTGAACTCCATGAGTTCGAATATCTGTGGAAAACTCCCCCAAAAAGTCTAGGATGTCCTCAATTGTGGCCGCATAGGGAAGACCTCGAAGGCGTATACAGTCTCTAACATTTGTAGGGGGTACAAATTGCTGAGGTAGTACTGGAATAATGGGAGGGGTTGGAAGTGGAATGAGGGGGGCCGAGGAGAATCGATTCAGCACCTGTACTCAAAGCAAAACAGAAGTGATTTAGAGCCTTGCTACTTCAATGCTATCTGCAGACCAGCACTGGCTTTACTGGGGAGCCTGATAGAAATGCATAGTCTCAGCTCCATGCCAGACCTAGTAATTATAAATTTGCATTTTAACAAGATCTCCAGGTGACTCATAAGCATATTAAAATTTGAGAAGCACTATAGAGAAAGAGATTCATGCTTTTCAGCTGGAAAAGCAGGAAACTCACTTTGTCAAGTGCATGATGAGGCACATACCACACCCAACACAATGCGCTTAGATTAAGGATTTATCTACTGGACAAATGCATCACTCTCTGCCTTGAGATAAATATCCTTAAAGTATGTCACTTTCATAAAAATATGGAATTGGTAATTGTGAACTATTATAGCAATCTATTAGGTTTCATTTCACTAAGTACAATGCTCCCCTTAATATTGTCTTCACATTTGACCTCCAAACTCAAAAAACAGAAAGAAAATAAATGGAACCACAGGTAAAACAATAACTCTGGATTATATTAAAATATAATGTCACATTTATAATAATGTATAAAGCAAAAGATAAAATGGCTGAATAATGTAAAAATGAAAAAAATCATTTAGTGACCATAAAAATAATCACTCAGTTTCCATGGGAACTTTAGACACTAGAGCAAGACAGAGGATCTTGACTGTATTTTAAAAAATGGAATTTAACTATCTTGAGAATGAATGATGGCAGGTACATTTTGGAGAAAAACCTGCTACCGGGTAAAACTCATATTACGAAGTTCTTGCCTATTTCTGTCTTAGTTTAGAACAAGCCTACTAGTTGATAATAATAGAAGATCCTTGTGCAAACGCCATGTGTGGCATCCCCAGGTTTTCGGAACAATTCACCATTGCAGCCTTTATCATCAGAAAACTGAAAATGTAGAACTGATGAATTCCCAAAAATTTGCCCTAATTTCCCTGTCCAGTTTATTCTTTGATCAAAAATCAAAGAATAAACACAGCCAAAGAAATTTTCCGACAAAGAGACAACAAGATGTTTTAAAATTATACAAACAATCCAGACACAGCACAAACATTTGGGGAAGAACACAAATAGAAAATGAATGTGGTTATATACAAACTTGACAGGAAATGGTCTAGTACCTACTGGACCTCCCAAACAGGAGGTGAGCAAATACTTATTGAATGGAATGATTATTAGTAATGAAGGCAGTGCAGAGCCTATGACCACTTCAACACTTATTGGATAAGTCATTAGGGATGGGGGGCTACAGAGCAAGCTCACCCACACTCAAAACCACTCCAAGGCAGCATTCTCTATATACAAACCAATCAATATAAAAGGTAGCCAAGTCCATTCTAGGCCATGGTTTCCATGAAACTGTTCTTTCAATTTAAAAATCTACAATAAAAAATTAAATTTTTTCCCTCTAGTTTGGAAAGGGTGTATGTAATGTTTGAAGCCCTAAGCATGTTTAGCATATTTTAGAGATTCCAAATTTATGATATTCATTTTCAACAATTGTTTACAGAATTGTTTAAATTACAAGTATGTTCATAGTTTAAGGCTTAAGAGCACCAGTACATAGGAACACAGAACTTAGAATTTCATATTATTCTAGATATAAAAATCAATTTGGTATCCTAGCAGGAGAAAGTTTCTATTTAACTTTGGACAGTTATTTTAAATCACAATATACAATGGGCTTTGCAGAAGCTACACAAAATCACAGAAATAATAATAGTCAGTGTCTTAACTGCTTGCAAAAAAGCCCAATCATTAAAATGACTATGTTCTACTATGGGGCCCAAGTAGAATAAGTTGAAAGAGCCATGTGAAGCAGTCTACATGATCTCAGTTACCAAGGAAATACTAACTGACCCTTGAAGAGAAATAGTCAGATGGTAAGTCAAGAAGAAATGACAAAAGGCTTGAGACCCTACAGGTAGTTTCATGCCTAGATCTTAGAATGTTTTCAGGAACTGATTATCCCATTTGTGCCTCAAAAACAACTCAATTCTGAAAGCAGTAAGACAAAAGGGCACTTTACACTGTCACCTGCAGTTTGGAATTGATCAACCCTATTGGGAAACAAATATGGCAAGATATTAAAATTAAAAAACTTAACAGCACACGCCCTATATTCAGTTCTACAGAAAGCAATCAGAAATTGAGAGGGTTTTTTTTATAAGCATATCTATCTAGAAATTCCTTTAGGAAAAAACCAACCCAAGTGTACAATAGAATTTCTAAATAAATTATGTACCTCTATGAGACATAATATTAACTTAAAGATGAAAATTTTTGGACATGAGTAAGCTTTCAAGGTAGGTAGTTTTAAAAAAGTACAAAAGTATATCTACAGCAGTATTCCAGTTACATAAAATCACATGGTGGGCTGGCCAAGTGGCTCAGTTGGTTAAGAGCTTGCTCAAGAGTGTGAGCTCTGAGCAACAGTGATTCGAGTCCTGGCCTGAGCTGAGCAGCCGCTGAGCTGCCAACAGGTGGCAGGATGGCTCAGCTTATAAAAAAACCCAAAAAAACACATGGTATTTTTTTCTGTGTGTATATAAGGTAACAGTAGCTATCTTTTGCTTACAGAATAAGATTTTTTTCAGGCACTCAGACACTTTCTATATTTTCCAAATTTTATTTTAATAATGAATAATGTAGGACTGTTTTTAGAACTAAAGAATAGAAATAATGCAAAACCACCAACATACTCTTAAAAACTAACCTGCTGCACTTCAGCTGCTGTGCTCCTGAAGAGTTCAATGTATCTTTTACCCAACAAGTCCTTATGCTTCCTCAATGCATTCTGCGCATACTCCTCACAAGCAAAGAGGACAAAAGCATCCCCTGTTGGCCTACCATCTGGGTAGGTAACAAAGAGGATGCCTTCCTTCCCCCCGGTGATGGGGCAATGCTGTCCAAAGAAGGCCACCACTTCATCAGCTGTGGCTGTAAACGGGAGCCCCCGCATTCGGATAATGACTTGATTTTCCTTGGAGAGAAATTGGGCTACCTCATTGGATGTACCTGGGGAACACAAATATCAAGCACGGGGAGAGATGGTTAAGACATCAACTTTACCAAATTTAAAACGGTAATATTTTTGGCAATGTCTTGAATTTGTAATTAAGACGCATATTCCTAAATGAATTCATAACATCCCAGGAATCAGAATTCTCTTCCCATAGATTTGAAACTTTCCCCCTACCATTTCCATAAAACACCTCTTAATTAGGAAGGCAGCCAGATAATTAAATCACGGACAACCACCATATTCTTCTCATGGAGAGGCAATTAATCATCATGGTGGTTAAAGGCACAGGTCCTAGAGCTAAAGTGCTTGGGTCCAATCCTGGCTTTACCACTCACTAGGGTTTGACGTCTGTCAAGTTTAGCCTCTGTACCTTAGTTTCCTCATCTGTAAAATAAGGGTAAAATGACCTACCTCATAAACTGAGAATAAGTTATGTATAAAGCACTTCAGTGACTTTTGTTATTATTTTCCTGATTACTTCTTATTAAGAAAGATTTGAACACACTCAAGCGAAGAAAATAATTATAATGAATACACTTGGCAGCTAGTTTCAACATTTATCAACATTCTGCTTAACACAAAGCATTTTGTACAATACTGTCATGTAGCAAATACTCAAACGTACATTGTTCGAGCTCATACACTAGTAACACTTTCCCTTAATCATATTGCCCACATACCATGAAATCCCAGGCATTAACTTGAACATTAATTAACTTTGCCATCTGCAATTTACAGTGTTATATACACCATGGAACCTCAGGACAATAGCAACTTCAAATATACTTTGTCCCCAACCAATATCAAACATTACTTTGGAAACACTATTAAATGCGAAGCTCTAAATTTGGACGCCTTGATTTATCTCAAGAAGTAAGTGCCAGACAGAACTATACCAGCAAATAGTATAAACAGGATACTGTAACTATAAGTTATACAGGTGCAAAGATTTTTATCAGGGCTGTATAATTCAGGGATACAAATGGTCTCTGTATTTAAGTCAAAGTCACCTTTGTATATTTTGGCAATAGGTGTCAAAGCCTCTTAAAAGATTCACCCATGTTCTAAGATTCAGTTATCCTACTGTTAGACATTTATCCTAATGGGTGGCACATGGAGAGATACAAAAATATCCACTGAAACAGAGTGAAGAGTTAGAAGTAAGCTCTAATTGCCCAACAGGGATGTTTAATACAAATTGATGGTACATATATTACTGCAATTAACATTTAAGAAAATTGACTAAATAGGAAAACATTCATAATATACGAAAAGGAGAAAGGAAGTTATAACGCAACATGAGCCGAGCAGTAGAAACTTACAAAATAGTTACATGTACAGAAAAAAATCTGTTGGACAAATAGTTAAAATTTTTTATGCATCCGTTATTTTTAGGTTTTAAAGTTATGAATCACTGAAGAATTGGATAAAAACTATCTGTTCCTGCTTCTTTCTGACCATATGCAGTAGCAAAGAATACATATCCTAAAATACTAGAAGCCAGAAAGCTACCATGTTCCTGGTCACTGATGAATTAAGAAGTTTAGAGAAACACTAGAAGCAGATATGCAACAATTCCAAGTATTCTGGTGTGGCTGTTTGAGAGTAGTTTACAGACTATTTAATTTCTTTCAAGAACTATACTTCCCCTTTGTACATGACTTTATATGACCCTTTTACTTTATATAGTACTATTTTTAATGGCTCCTTAACTACAACTGTAGTTAAGCCTTAGGGCAAAATGTTACACATTACATTTACTGATACTATTGGACATTTCTTCCTCCTATTTTAAAAAAAGTCAATTCCTATGTTTCACTGGGAAATAAACAACATTCATGACCTATTTATCTACTCTTGGTATATAAGTAAAATTTGAGATTCTTATTATAGCCACATTTTATAAAAGGCACTCAACTCACCACCAGCAATTTTAAGAAAATCTTCACCCGTTGCTTTGTAAACCTAAGAAAAGAAAGGGAAATTAAATACAGTTTCTGGGCCTTCGAATGTTCATACTCAAGATTGTGAGGACATACCTCAATGTACCGGGTCCCCATGTGATGCTTGTGCCTCTGTAGTGCTAGATCTCTGTGCTCCTCACTTACAAACCTAACCAGAGCCTCTCCATTCCTTCGACCCTGTGCATTCAGACAAAGTGCTGCACCTCCCCTTTGAAAGAACAAAACACATTGCAGTAAGGGAAAAAAATACAGTCAGGAAAAAAATGATAGGAAACCCATTACCCCTTTGGGGTTCTTAAGTAAAACAGAGTTTATAGCAAACCAACTTGGCAATATTGAGTCCTTTGAAGAATCTTGCAATATCTTGATCCGAAGACTGCCATGGTAAACCTCGTGCCCTGACTACCGTGTTGTCATCAATAAGTTCCATCTTGCTGCTGTGGATCAAGCAAATACTTCAGGTTGCATGATTAATGCTAGTGAGTCTGACCTATAAGACAACTTGCCTATTTACACATGAGGTATTTTTTTATTTGGAGTTCAGACAGATTTGTAATACTGCCTGATTTACTTTGCAACCTCAAAAATTATCTAGGCACAGTTCAAAGTTTTCTTTAGGTGGTTCACCATAGAAAGACAACTGGCTATGCAGGTCCAACGCAGCTAGCTCATCCAGCAAGCCATCTATCATCTGAGTTGCTGCTTGCTTGCCATAAACTCAGAAGGATCCAGGATCAACTCACAGGAAACAGGCTTCTCCCAATACCCTGATGCCTGTTAAGTTCCTAGAACCAGGAAGGATAGGTTTAAATTCATTCTCAGAACTGGCCAATACACCAGTGGGCTTTAAACCCAGTCTGACAGCAAAATTTAAGAACTGCATAAAGGTGGCAATTAACCCACATCAGGAATGTGTGCACGCAGTCACAAGTCTGCCATTAAAATATCTCCTCTATCAAACAGGGGAGCCATCAGAGAGTGTTTATGGAAATGCTTGGGTGTGCCCACACCTTAATGAGTCATTTGCAAATCACCTATGATATATTTTGACACCTTTTGATGTTCTATTCCTCCCATAGTCACATTTTCAGTACTCCTAGGACATTTTCCTAATGAGTCATTTTCTCCACAACTAAACAGGCCTCAAAGTCTCTGTGGGCAAAAATCTCAGTAGCTTCTGTTCACGTCAGGAACCAGGCAATCTCACGCAATTCATTAGTGATTTACAAACTTTAAAAGGTCTACCTGTGATCACAAACAGAGATACCACCATTTCATACTTCTCCCCAGTTATTTCCTTTGCTTTAAAGTAGAAGCTGATAGAACATACTGAAAATTATCTCAGTAAAGATTTTGTGAACAATTTTAAAGCCTATTTTTCCTTTGGAAGTTTTCTAGTGAGAGGATGGATAGTTTAGAGGCTAAAATAAGAATCACAGACAAAACCATATGATTTCCAAAGGTAATAGTAACTAAGGATGCAAATATTTCATTAAATGTTAATCCCAACATCCAAGCATACTTTAAGATATAACATTCTTTTATAAATGACCTAATATTAAAAAATGGATACCCAAAAGGTTTAGTAAAGTTACTAATAATAAGGGGGTAGGGGTTAAACATCAGCATATGAACAAAGACAAAAATCAAAGGTTCAAATGGAATAGTACTCAAGTACTTACCAAGTTCCACTTTCAAATTTGTAATTTACTCTCTCTGGATCTGAAAACCTGTGATCTAAAAATGAGATCATACAAGTCATTTTAGCTATTAGGGAGACAAAGCCGTGGAATGAATTCAAAAGCACAGGTGAGGGAAAGAAGGTGGAATCAAACTATAGGTCTGCATTGTTACAACAGTGATACTTACTATAAGGCTCTGAAATCATTGCTAAAATTATATTCCCCATATCTTCAACTTGAGAGGCTCCATACCGGGAGACTGAACTATTTTTCTCAAAATTTAAACCTGGGAGATTAAGTCAAGGAAACATTTTGGGGAAGTAAAATGGGGTTGCTTCTAACCCTAAATTAAACTCATACAGAGCTAAGAAGCCAAGTAAAATGTATCTACACGGACAATTCTTTAAAATTTCAGAAATAGCTTCTTCACATCAATCTGGACTTCACCCACACTTCCTGAAATCTCTGTTCTTTTTGGGTAAAATGACCAAATCAATCCTGTCTTGGGGTACTACTATAGCAGTAATAAAATTTCTGTTGATTAAGTAGTATCAAATGAATGAATATTGAGGCTTTCATGTCAAACCATGAAGTATACAACAAAGTTAATAGAATCCTTCATCCTATATATCTGAACAGCATACACAAGGAAATGACTACACTGACTTAAAGATATAATCATGTCAGTCAAGACCATAAGGTATTAAATGACTTTTTTAAGTTTAATGTTGGAAACAGATACCTCAGATTACTCATGACACCATTTCTGTGATGCCACTTTTACTCAGAACTTCCCATCTAAATTTTTAGAGCCCCACAGTATAGCCATCTTGGATGGCAGCAAATACCCTTTGAGAGTCAATTTGTGAGAAATAGTTTAAGCACTCAGAGCCACCACTGGCCGATGATATCTTTATCAAGTGAGCACATTGTTTGGGTAAACCAGGAAACATGGCTTTCAAGAAATACATGGCTCAAATTGGGTTTCAGGGTGAAACCCAGAAGAGATTTCTATCAAGCTTTATGAATTTGCAGTCTCTCTAAAATAAGCATGTATCTTTGTCAAAATAGTAACCTTAGGAAGCTAATGGCCATCAAAGTGTTTAATTTCTTTATGTTTCAATGCTAGTCACACTCTGTATTATATATAAATTTGCATTAATTTTATAATGTAGTATAATGTATATATAACAGATAATACTATGGGACTCTTACCTTTTCTTGAGTTTAAAATGAAAACATTGACCAACAGGCACATGAAAAAATGTTCAACATCACTAATTATCAGGGAAATGGAAATCAAAACCACAATGAAATACTACCGTGTTTCCCCGAAAATAAGACCTAACCAGAAAAAAAGCCCTAGCATTTTTCAGGATGCTTGTAATATAAGCCCTACCCTAAACATAAGCCCCAGTTAAGATCGTCAGCCAGACATGACTGCTTGAATAAATGTAGATTTTTGTACATGAATAAATGTAGACTGTTGGAGCAAAAATTAATATAAGGCCCGGTCTTGTTTTCGGGGAAACACAGTACCTCACACCTGTCAGAATGTTTATTATCAAAAAGGCAACAAATTAACAAGTGTTGGAGGATATGGAGAAAAGGGAATATAAACTGGTCCAGCTACTATGTAAAACAGTATGGAGATTCCTAAAAAAATTAGGAGAACTATCATATAACCCAGCTATTCCACTTCTGGGTATTTATTCGAAGAATACAAAGACACTAAATTGAAAAGACACACATGCACCTCTCTATGTTCATTTCAGCAATACTGGTAATAGCCAAGATATGGAAGCAACCTAGGTGTCCATCAACAGATGAACATATAGATGTGGTACGTATATACAATGGAATACTACACAGCCATAACAAAGGAAACCTTGCCATTTGCAACATGGAGGGAACTTGAGGGTATTATGCTAAGTCAAATAAGTCTGACGAAGACAGACAAATACCATATGGTTACACTCATATGTGGAATCTAACAAAAAAACAAACAAACAAAAAACAGACTCATTCAGAGAACAGACTGGTGATTACTACAGGGGAAGGAGGACGGGGGGAGGGTAAAGGGGATCAGTTGCATAATGATAGATAATAACTAGACCTACAGTGGTCAACACTATGTAATATGTACAAATATTGAATTATAATGCTGTAAACTGAAATAAATATAGTCTTGTTATACTAATTTTACAATTAAAAAATTAATTTAAAAAATAAAATGAAGATGCTATCTGCGCGGTGGTTATTAGAATGTTTGCCTTATTTTACAGTTTCCTGATTGGTATTTTATAATAAAGACAAAAAATGAAGACAGATATTAAGAAAAAGTTTATTTTGGGGGCAACCAGGTGGCTCAGTTGGTTAGATCACGTGCTCTGAACAACAAGGTTGCTGGTTTGATCCCCACATGGGCCAGTGTGCTGTGCCCTCCACAACTAGATTGAAGACAACCATTTGAGCTGAGCTGCCAGTGGGTGGTCGAATGGCTCAGTTGATTAGAGCACCTGCTCTTAACAACAAGGTTGCCAGTTTGATTCCCCCAAGAGGTGGTGGCCACCTCCCTCCCCCACCAACTAGAGTAAAAATGGCAACTAGATTTGGAGCTGAGCTGCGCCCTCCACAACTTGATGGAGAACAACGACTTGACTTGGAGCTGATGGGTGCTGTAAAAAAACACACTGTTCCCCAATAAAGCAAAAAAAAAAAAAGTTCATTTTATCTCAAATAAAAGGGAGATACAATGTTAAAACAATTCAGAGCTCCCACCCAAGAATTATAGCCAAGCTTCTGAAGAGTTAATTCAATGAGTAATAGCCTTTTCCATTCTCAATTCAAAATCCCTTTCTATTTCATCCACTAGCCTGCTCTTTCCTTCCTCCAGTGGAGATCTTGTATCCCTTTCCCAAAATGCTAGGCAAATTCATTTTTGTGTTGTCCCCTACATGTCTCTGCAGTTAAATATACCACATATAGAAATGCAGCCATGTTTCTTGGCAAACTACTTAACCCCACAAAATTTCAGCTTATCTGTAAAGCCCAAACTGTGATCATCTTTACTTTACTGGATTTTTTTGTAAAGATTATATCAGATAAAACAAGTCCCAGTCACAAAGCAGCCATTTAATAAGTGATGTCCTTCCCCTTCTTCCTAGAACCTTCAGGTGACTAAATTTCATAATCTATGGTAATCATACTTTTGAGGGTCACATTTATGACTAAAAAAATCTGAATTTACCAGATGCCAATTTATATACCTTAGGACAATCAAGCTAAAATGGTAATTTTTGTATTTTATACACACAACACACACAACACACACACACACACACACACACACACGCACGCACGCACGCACGCAATCACACCCTTTATATCATCTAGTGATGAAATAAATATGCTGCCTACTGAAGGATTTGAAAATCAATCCCAGGAGATATTCAAGCAACAGAGCAATGACCACCTTTAAAATGGTCGCCTCTGGATGGCTGTACTATCACGTATTTATTAGTTCAATGCCACTTTTAAAGAATATTACAGGACAGAAAACCAGAGCCAAAGGATAAAGATGCCTTGGGGAAACAACTGTTCTAAAATTTCTGTGGAGGAGCCAGGGATGGGGGGGAAGAGTACTTTAAGGATCCTGAAAGAACTAAGATTAGCTATGACTAGCCATATTTTATCATTATCATGCAAACTCTGACAGCAAATAACCATCCGAAATTCTGCACTTCTATTAACACTTTCAGCCTTGTTAGGAATAAAGAGAATGGAGTAAAGAGAAAAGTATCCAAGAAATGGAAACCAATTCCACTGGATAGGTTTCTCAGCCTTGGTAGTATTGGTATGTAGGGCAGATAATTCTTTGTTGGGGGGGGAGGGGGCGGCGGGCGGCGCAGTTTCCTGTATTCTATAGGATTTTTAGTAGCATGATGGCTTCTAAAGTTATGATGAAAAATGTCTCCAGACATTGCCAAATGTCCGCAGGTGGACAAAAACCACCCCAGGTTGAGAACCACTGGTGTAAGCTAACAGTTCCCAATAGCTTCGACTTCACCCTTATCATCTATCGAACTGTCAGAAAAAGTTCTACATGTAAGACACCATTACTAGACAGAGATTTTAAAGGAAACTGGCCAAACACCCTCTATTTCCTTGTATTTTCATAATAGCTCGGCAATTACCAAACAGATGAAGAAATTAGAATTTAGAGAAGTGCGTTAACTCACCCAGTCTCCCAGCTGGTAAGTAATGGAGCTGGAATTATTTATAATACAGCTCTGATTTGACTAAGTGCACATAATTCCCTGCACCAAGAAGCTTTTCCAAATGTGTATGTAAGACTCAACTGATAAGAGATAGGTCAAAACTAAAATCGTAAAGTATCCTGTCTGTGCAGACATAGATTTGCAGGGGAAAACTTATTTTACTGAATTCTACTTTTTAATTAAGAATATATTCTACAGGGCCAGCTGAGTGGCTCAGTTGGTTAGGAGCATGAGCTCTGAGCAACAAGCTCACCAGTTCGATTCCCACATGGGCTAGTGAGCTGCGCCTGAGCTGGGCTGCCGCTGAGCTGCCAACAGGAGGCAGGATGGCTCAGCTGATGAGAGCATGTGCTCCTCACAACAAGGTTGCCCATTAGAGTCCCACATGGAATGGTGGGCTATGCCCACCCACAACTAAGATTGAACATGGCACCTTGAGCTGAGCGGCTGCACCCCCCACAACTAGGATCGAAGGACAACAACTTGGCTATTCCCCTTCCCCAATTCCCCAACACTGTTCCCTTTCCCCAATAAAACCTTAAAAAAAAAAAGAATATATTCTAGATATTTGGCTAACATGGTTCCACATAACACGTCCCAACATGTTTCTCTTCCAGTTATTACACATCAAAAGGATCAGCAATTCTAAGCTCCTAACAACTTTTAAAAGTCACCCAACCTCCTGCATGTCCAAACCACCCCCATGTGTGTACATGTGTACACACACGCGCACACGCGCGCGTGCACAAGCAGGCCCTCTCTTTGGGAGGTTTGTGCAATTCATAATACTTACCAGAATTTCATATGAATAACAAATGAAAGGGAGAAAAAAATTTTTAGTGCCTATTCTTTCCCCTATCAATTTATAATTATATATTCAAGTACTTGCTGCACGTCTGATCTTGAGGAAAGGAAAGGTGACTCTGTGCCTCCTGATTTATGGCTCATCATGCAACTTACTTACTCATCCTGCCCTTGAGGCAGTCACAACAGCACCGACAAGCTTAGCCAGCTTTATAAATGAGAAATGCCACAAGGAAATGAGAGTCAAGCCAAACATGGTGGGAACAAAACTAACATTTCAGGCTACATTGAGCAAAGTGCTACATTTATACAGAGTTTTAAGTCCAGAGATTTTGCCTATATGTAAATAAGAGGAGTATTTTCTTTAGTGAAACAGAATTCAGGAATTAACCCACTTTTATTAGCTGAAGGTGGAATTCAGAGAGAGATTTTTACAAAGTTCATCAATATTAGCTAACCACTCAAAAAAAAAATTTTACCTTTTCCCACTGCCTGAAAATGGACACATTTTGTTTCAGAACATGCAATTTTCATTTGTAAATAATATCTTTTTTAAAAAAAGTTTTTAGTTAAAAAAAACACACATAAAATCACAAATACACTGTGGAACGATTATGTTTAAACTATATATAATTTAAATATATTATAATTGCATCCCAATTCAAAATTCCAATTCAAAGCCATTTTCCCTGCTACAGACCCCTAAAAAGTTTTATTTATAGTATAACACCGTTGCCTATATTACCAGACATTATATAATAAAATATCTATGCTAATGAACAAAGGAATAGCAAACATATAATATGGCAAGAGAAAAGTTGAATTAGTGCCCCAACAAAGAAATAAATTTTCCACAATTACGTGAAAGGAAGGGGAAGGACCAAGGGACAAATTACCTGTAAATGATTTGCATAATTTAAAAAGTAGATTCTGTAAATAATCAGCTATATTTTAAAGTGAGCTTTAAAAGAAGCAAATTAAGAATGCCTGTGTAAAAGAACATAACTAGGAGCCAAAGCAACAAAAAGGTTTTTATACCAGTAATAAATTCTGGGACAATAACCTAAAACTATAGTTTTAACTCTATTCCTCAGAAGCTTACCTTTCCAGAAGGAAAAACATGAGACCCATGCTAACGAATATTTCTTCAGGAGGCATTATTGTAATAAAGCACCATATGAAAGAGTGTCTAATAAAACGGACAAGTCAATTATACCCTAGAAGAAATAAGATGGAAGTAGGGGCTAACAAAAAAGATGAAAATTTTATTTAGAAAAACTCATTTATATAGGATAAATTAGGGTAGGGGAGACTCCATGATAACAAAACAAATCTTCTAAAGCCTTCTAAAACAAACAAAATTATCCTGGAATTCCCAAATAACATTTTAAAAGTTAATTATTTTATAATAAAATAAACCCCACAAAATTAACCTATCTCTGAGTGCTGGTGAAGAATATTCAATATACCTAGTCAATTATTACAGACTACAAACCAGACTATGCCAATTTGGCTCACATCATGTTGATGTGATGCCAAAGATAATTTCTTGCCCTTTCTAGCTATCAAGGTCAACTGCTATCCCAGCTTAACTATACACTTGGTAATATTTAAAATCCCTTTCATACATAGAAAGGTACCAAGGAGGATTCAGTACTTCCTTCCACTTTTTAAGCGAGGTAATGAAGCTTTGTGACTGCAAAGGCCCAGTTCAATTAATCAGAACAAACAAGTACATAAGAGCAGAAAGAGCAGAATGAACCATACTCATCCACAATATTTTACAAACAAAGAACTGAAAGTAACCTTTAAATTTACCTGTACTAACATGTAGCTGATGCTTTAAAAGGTTTATATCAAGTCTCACACAAAGTTAAAAAAAATTTAATTGTACAATAGTTTAAGGTCTTATGTCAACAAGGAAGTCCTTTTCAAAGTACCTGGCTGCTATTTTTCTTCATCTGAGACACCCAACAACCTGGTGATGTTTGACGTTTGGAGAATGTGCGGCAGGCCAGGCACTGGCTAAGTGGCTGCATATACAGTCTCGTTATTCCTTATAATTGTCATGCTCATTTTAAAATGGGGAAACTGAGGCTGAGAGGTGCAGTAAATTTGCCTCCAATAAGTCTGACTCCAGTGCTCATGTTCTTAACAATTCCACTGTGTATGAACATCTTTAATATATACATATATATTTAAAAAAACAAACCATTGTCACTTAGTAGCACATACACATACATACTCTTTACATCCATCAAGAAGTGGTGACAATACAAAAGATCAATGAAACCAAGTGCTGGTTTTTTTAAAAGATAAACAAAATCGACAAACCCTTATCGAGACTCACCAAGAAAAAAACAGAGAGGACCCAAATTAATAAAATCACAAATGAAAGACAAGTGACAACAGATACCACAGAAATACAGAAAATTTTAAGAAAATACTACGAGCAACTATATGCCAACAAGTTAAACAATCTGGAAGAAATGGATAATTTTCTAGAAGCATACAATCTTCCAAGTCTGAACAAAGAAAAAACCGAAACTCTGAACAGATGGATCACTACCAAAAAAATTGAATCAGTAACCACAAGTTTCCACCCACAAAAGTTCTGAAGCAGATGGCTTCACAGGTGAATTTTACAAAACATTCAAAAAAGAATACCTATTCTCCTCAAACTATTACAAGAAATACAGAAGGAGGGAAGGCTCCCAAGCACATTTTATGAGGCCACTATTACTCTGATCCTAAAATCAGACAAAGACATTACAAAAAAAGGGAACTACAGGCCGATATCCCTAATGAACATAGATGCACAAATCCTCAACAAAATACTAGCAAACCGGATTCATCAACACATTAAAAAGATTATACACCACAATCAAGTGGGATTCATTACTGGTATGCAAGGTTGGTTCAATAACCCCAAAACCAATTAACAAAATTTAAAAAAAGTCATATGATCATATAGATGCAGAAAAAGCATTTGACAAAATTCAGCAGCCATTTATGATAAAAGCTCTTAGCAGGGCCGGCCAAATGGTTCACTTGGTTAAAAGCTCACTCAAGAGTTTGAGCTCTGAGCAACAGCAGTTCGAATCCCAGCCCGAGCTGAGCAGCTGCTGAGCTGCAAACAGGTGGCAGGATGGTTCAGCTTAAAAAAAAAAAAAAAACTCTTAGCAAAGTGGGAATAGAGGGATCATATCTCAATGTAATAAAGGCCATATATGATAAGCCCACAGCAAACATTTTACTCAAGGGGGAAAGGCTAAAAGCTTTCCCCTTAAGATCAGGAACAAGACAAGGCTGCCCATTTTCACCACTTTTATTCAACGTAGTTCTGAAGTTCTAGCTACAGCAATCAGACAAGAAAATGAAATAAAAGGCATCCAAATTGGAAAGGAGAACGTAAAACTGTCATTATATGCAGATGACATGATATTATATAGAGAGAATCCCAAAGACTCCACCAAAAAACTATTAGAACCGATAAATGAATTCAGTAAAGTAGCACGATACAAAATTAACATTCAGAAATCAGTTGCATTTGTATACACCAATAATAAACTATCAGAAGAAGAAATCAAGAAGTCAACCCCATTTACAATTGCTTCAAGACCAATAAAATACCTAGGAATAAATTTAACAAAAGAAGTAAAACACCTGTACTCAGAAAATTATAAGACACTGAAGAGAGAAATCAAAGAAGATACAAATAAATGGAAATACATACTATGTTCATGAATAGGAAGAATTACTATAGTTAAAATGTCAATACTACCTAAGGCAATATATAGATTCAATGCAATTCCTATCAAACTACCAAGGACATTTTTCTGGCATATAGAACATATAATCCTAAAATTTATATGGAACCATAAAAGATCCCGAATAGCCACGGCAATCCTGAGAAATAAGAACAAAGTGGGACGTATCACGCTATCCAACATCAAATCATACTACAAGTCTACAGTAATCAAAACAGTATGGTACTGGCATAAAAATAGACACATAGATCAATGGAACAGAATACAGAGCCCAGAAATAAATAAATCCATATATGGTCATTTAATCTATGACAATGGAAGCAAGAATTTACATTGGAGTAAAGATAATCTATTTAATAAATGGTGCTGGGAAAATTGGACACGTGCAAAAAAATGAAAATGGACCACCTACTTACACCATATACGAGAACAAATTCAAAATGGATTAAAAACTTAAATGTAAGACCTGAAACCATAAAACTCATAGAAGAAAGAAAACATAAGGAGTAAATTTGCAGACATTAACCTCAGTAATATTTTTACTGAGATATCCCCTTGGGCAAGGGAAATAAAATAAAAAATAAACATATGGGATTACATCAAACTGAAAAGTTTTTTCACAGCAAAGGAAATCATCAATGAAACAAAAAGGCAGCCTACTGAATGGGAGAAATATTTGCCAACTATATGTCTGAAAAGAGGTTAATATCCAAAATTTATAAAACACTCCTTCAACTCAACACCAAAAATACAACAACCCAATTAAAAAATGGGCAGAGAATATAAAGAGACATTTTCTAAAGAGGACATACAATTGGCCAATAGGCTTATGAAAAAATGCTCAACCTCACTAATCATTAGAGAAATGCAAATAGGGCCGGCCGAGTGGCGCAATAGTTAAGAACTGGCTTGGTACGCCAGAGGGCCCTGGTTCGGATCCCACATATGAGGGCCAGTGACACTGCCCTCCACAGCTAAGATGCTGAACAACAGCTCAACCTGGATTGTCATGGGCTACTGTATGTAGCCAGCAGCCAGCATGAGCGGCCAGCAGCCGCAGTGAGCGGCCGTCCAGAAGCTGGCGATTGATCTGCCTCAACCGGGAAGAGCGCAGTGATGGTGCCAACTTGGGCCAGTGAAGCAACGTCCTCCTCAACTAGAGTGAAGAACAAAAACAACAGCAACTTGTCTGTTCCCTTTCCCCCAATTCCCCAGCACTGTTCCCATCCCTCCAATTCCCCAATAAAAATCTTAAAACAAAAAACAAAAAAACACACACAAAAAAAGAAATGCAAATAAAAACCACAATGAGATACCAACTCACTCCGGTCCGAATGATTATCATCAATAAATCAACAAAGAACAAGTGACGGTGAGGTTGTGAAGAAAAGGCAACCCTGGTGCACTGTTGGTGGGACTGCAGATTGGTGCAGCCATTATTGAAATCTGTATAGAGGTATCTCAAAAAAATTGAAAATGGAATTACCATATGACTCAGCAATTCCACTCTTAGGTATCTATCCAGAGAAACTTAAGATGCTAATTCAAAAATATATATATGCACCCCTGTGTTCACTGCAGTGCCACTTACACTAGGCAAGAATTGGAAACTGAAATGCCCATTGGTAGATGACTGGATTAAGAAGCTGTGGTACATTTATGTAATGGAGTATTACTCAGCTATAAAGAATGAAATCTTACCATTTGCAACAATATGGATTGACCTAGGAAACATTATGCTAAGTGAAATAAGTCAATCGGAGAAAGACAAATACCATATGATCTCACTTATACGTGGAATCTAAAGAACTGAATAAATGAGCAAAGTAAACAGATATAGTCTCAGGAATATAGAGGAAAAACTGATGGTTGCTAGATGGGAGGGGGGTGGGGATGAGGATGAAGGCGAGGGAATTAAACAGCATAAATTGGTAACTACAATATTGCCACAGGGATATGAAAGACAGTTCGAGGAATGTAATCAATAATGTTGTAAATATTTTGTAGTGTTTCAGATGGACACATGTCTTGTTAGGGAGACCACTTCATGGGTGGTGTAGAGGCTTGACCACTGCACTGTACACCTGAAGCTGACGTTGAATAATATTGTATGTCAACTATAATTTATATATATATATATATGTGTATATATGTATAGTCACGGAATGTGG
Organism: Hipposideros armiger; assembly: GCF_001890085.2. Classification (NCBI taxonomy): domain Eukaryota; kingdom Metazoa; phylum Chordata; class Mammalia; order Chiroptera; family Hipposideridae; genus Hipposideros; species Hipposideros armiger. Next base: position 36,082 of record NW_017732419.1, on the reverse strand, counting down.
AGTATAGTGTGGGAGGGAGTGGAGTCAGTGGAATTGTAATAGATATGTATGATATCGGGGGGGCTTTGCATTGGAGGACGGGGGTTGTCACTGTGTGAGGAGTGAAAAGTATAACTATTGCATTGTTTTGTACACCTGAAACTAATTTAAAAAAAAAGTGGTGAAGCACACACACAAAACACACAGGCACACAGAGGGTGACAAAAAAATGTATACACATTTTAAGAAAGGAAAAAACTATTAAAATTGTAATACTCAATATATACCAATAACAAAAGATGAATATAAGTAACGTTTAACTTCTGTAATTATAAGAGGTGCTCAAAGTGGTTATTAGCATCCAGACACTTTTGATTACGATGAACTACTGCTTGAGCAATGTTGACCTTCTTTTAAAGTGTGTATACATTTCTTTTGGCACCCCCGGTATATATATATAGAGAGAGACAGAGAGACAGACAGACAGACAGACAGACACAGACACGCAGACACACACACACACACACCCTCTGCTAACTCTTGGATGAGCAGGCAAATGTCATTTAGTGGGTGTTTTTTTAACACTGATAATGGAAAGCTGCGGTAGGTAAAATGGTATTTGCTAATAATGTCAAAAGGCATATACAGATGCAATACCCTACAAATGGATAGAAATTTTATAAAATTAACTTCCCTTTCCAGATGAGTAATTTATATGTGCTCAGAAAACACAGAATATAAATTTATAAGGGAGATAAACTATTTAAATGGCCAACCCCATCCTCAAATAATCTTTACACATTCTAAATTATTACCCCCTCATTAAATGAACTGGATTTTTGCACCAGACTCAGGATTAAATGCTGGTGCTTCTAACTAATGTATGACAAAACCTCTGAGCCTCAGTTTCCCTAGCTATAAAAAGGGGATAATACTGCCTCCACTGGGCTGTTGTAAGGTTAATAGGATATGTAGCAAGCACTCAATTGATAGTTCTCTTCTTTCACCTGTTCCCTTTACAAGGCCATACTTGAATAAAAATAAGTTCTTAGAAAAGGCTTGGCAGAATGAAGTAAACAAAATAGTAGAGGTGTTGATTAATGAGAATAAATCAGTTTGTGAATAACAAAGCTAACAAAAAATAGGTCAAGAAACCAGGAGAAAGTAATACCATCCAACATGAAAGGGGTAAAATAGGGTTGCTCTTAAAAATGGATAACTCATTAATACAAATAGTCCCATAATCGAAATGTCTGTTTGGCAGGAAACAAGTAGTGTTAATTTCCACAAGAGATCTAAAATAATTTCTTCCTCAAAACAACGACAAAAATCACAGGAGCTCCAATCCCTATCTTTACACCCTCACCACCTCACCTGATTAAGTAACAAGCTTACAATATGCCTCCACAGTTCACCTGTTAAATGAGATCCTCTTCAGCTGTGACTACATAATTGAAAAAGCAGGTAACAAAACTGCTACTGGAATAACTCAGAGAGGCCCAAAACTAACACCAGAAGTGGTTTTAGAACTAACACAAGGAGAAAAGAGGGAAATAAGTGCTAAAATAAGAACCAGAGCTGCATTCAAGAAATTCCTGAAACCTTTTCTTTTATCAAAACTATTGTACTTTTTTGTTTACATAGCACCTGATGGTTTACAAGGCTTTCATTTGGGAATACCTGAGATAAAAGTGAGGCTTAGAGAAGGCAAGCGACTTTCCCAGGAAAGCAAAGCTACATATTCTCAATTACCTATTCCTTTCCAAGGGTTGGCAAGAGCCTCTCTCCCTCCCCTGCTGGTTTACCTGGTGGAACAGGTAATCCCTCGGGAGCAAATGACTCTCCATCTACTTGGCAAAACCACCAAGGATGTGTAATGACCATCTTTATGTTTCCAAGTTCAGTGCCAATTCCATATTCGAAAGGGAAATGTTTAGTGGTCTGAAAGAACAGGATAACTTTTCAGTTCAGACACTGTAGAAATCCTTTGCATAGATAAGGACAAGTTGATAATCAAATTTGGTATAACTGCTTTTGACTTGAGGAATTTTCTTTAGTGGCCTAGTTAGGGAAATAATGATTCCTCTGATTAGGAGTCATAAAACAATTGATCACAGTAGCAAAGTAAAACAAAAACCACTGCTAGGAATGCTTAATAACATTTCTTACCTGTTAAATCGGAAAAAAATGCAAATAAAACATTAATAAAAATATTTAAGATTAAAATCCACTTTTTGATAGCCAAGAAAACTATAAATCTAAGACTCTTTCAATGGAAATCAAAAGAAACTAAGTTATAATTAAGCTATTTTTTAAGAAATATAAAATTCCCTAGTTTTTCAATGAATGCATTATTTAATGGCCATGAGCCTTCCTAAAATTTCATATGTGATGTGCCTGAAATGGAGCCCAACTTAGTTTTATTCACAATTCATCTATTTACTGTAGTCACATATTTCTGATTTTCATCTCCATGGCATTTGAAAAAGAACCACCAACAAATAGTTATAGAATTAGGATTAAAAAGAAATGACCAAAAAAA
>NW_017732419.1:21995-33401 GCF_001890085.2 Hipposideros armiger | reverse complement strand
TTTATCAAGTTTTCCCTGAACTGTCAACTCATTGAGAAAACCAAAATACTTAAATATAAGAACCTTTTGTTTATAGCTATGAAAATTTTTATTAGTATCTGACCTATAATCACTGGGGAAAGATTTTCTTTGCTAAGTGAGGAAACTGAATAGTCAGGGATAAACAATTCTTAATATACTGCCTTTCCTACTAAGGTAACTTATTTAGAGTTTCCCTCCACTATCTAGCGATTTGTTTTTTAGAATTTTTGGTTCTTTATTTTGTACCAGGGCATCAAAAGGTTTAGCATTTGTTATGGACTGAATTGTATCCCTCCCAAAAATTTGTATGTTGAAGCTCTAACTCTCAATGTGACTGCATCTGGAGGAGTATTTAGGAGGCAGTTAAGATTGGATGAGGCCAATTAGGCAGGTGCCTTAAATTAGGCCTGTGGCCTTATAAAGGAAAAGAAAGACATCCCCCAATTCTTTCTCCTCCCCTCACCCGCCATGTGAAACAAGGTGAGGAGGTAGCTGTCTACAAGCCAAGAAGAGCCCTCACCAAAAACTGACCATGCCAGCGCATCTGATCTTGGAGTTCCCAGATTCCAGAACTAAGAGAAAATAAATTTCTGTTGTTATCCAGTTTATGGTATTTGTTATGGCAGCCAGAACTAATACAGCATTCAAATTAACAAACAAAGAGTAACAGAGTAAGAATTTTTTCCTACTGTCCCAACCTTCTAATGAAATTCTTATAACATTTCTCTCAAAATATGCTTACTTCACCCTGGAGCTAAACCAGTAGGTAAACCAACTAAAACAAAATTCCAGTGAACTGCTTTCAGTAAGAAGGTAAACAAAATGGGTTTGACCTGCTTACCAATAGTTAGAAAAAATATGCAAACAGCCTTTTTCAATCAAGAAAAGAAATTTTGAAATAAAACAGAAAGCAGGCTTTAGCTCCTGAAAAAAATTAGGAAGTTTAAGAATAAACATCTATAACCCACAAGTTTCTGAAAGCAACCTGAATCGGACTTGATGACAATTCTCATAGTGGCTTTGGGAGTGTCACCTAACCTTTCTATGACAACCTATTCCATCTGATGTTAGCTTATTAATCGGCACTTTGAAGATTTACTGGATGAATGATGGGTCCTTCAGGAATACAAGATTTGTGATTATTAAATTTACTTTTAAATATATAATGCATTAGATACTTACCTTGGTATTGAAAAAAATTGTGGTAAAATAGCAACCCCATTTTATCATCTCAAAAGATGGTTTATTATAATCACCATGTTCTTACATGTATTTGACAATCACAGGGAAGGTTAAAAGGAGGACCAATGAACAGCTGTTTATACAGAGCATATATCCACTACTTTTAAAAATTCTTATTCATTCAAAAGAAGCCAAAATAAACCTGAAAATGGAGATAATCACGAATAAGTGGCCTTGGAATCAGCATCAAAGAAAGCAGTCTTCATATCCTTCAATTCCTCAACAACCAAAAAACCCCAAAGCACTCCCATAATCTGCAATTGAATTCTATTCTAGATGTGTTCAGCTCACCAAAATCCATCTAACTAAATCGCTATTCAAATTCAGCAAATTATAACTACTTTAAAAGATGCCTATAATTGTACTGAGTTCTTCGTAGCACATTCGGCAAATTTTGGACAGACCAATTTAATCCATACCCTGACAAAGTTAAAGATGTGTTAATGTTTCTTGAATTGCCATTTTTTCTGGAGCTATCTTTTGAAATGATTCTTGGGTTATCACTTATAAAGGATACACTCTGTCATTGCTGCAACATCCAGTTTATCAATATCAGGTGAGCCAGGGCAACACTTTTTGAATTCTTTTCGCAGATCAAAAAAGGAATAGAAGCATTCAGGCAATAATACATTCTGAGGAAGGACAAGATAGACACTGTTAACTGGATGAATTTAATTTACAATGTTTCCCTAATAATTAGGAACCTAAGAATTGAATGTAAGTATATTTTACCACAATTTAAAAAATGTTTTCAAACAGTCGAATGTAAGAGTGATTTTATTTTCTGTTAAAATATTACATCCTATATACAAGATTCATGGGAAAAAGTTCATCTTATTTTAAGGCAATGGATTACAATGTTTATGCTCCACTATGCAGTCCATTCAAAACACTTGTGAAGCTTTAATACATTTGGGCTATTGCATTTTATATTTTGTTTGATAAAACTACACTTTTTCTAGCTGTAATCATTTTAGACCATCTGCATTTTCAGGCAAAATTTTAGCCCTCAGTTCTCACATAGATGCATATGTTTACAACATATACCTAGACATAGGCTTCAGTTATAAAACAGTAGTTTTAAATATTAGGTTCTAATAATGCATACTTCCTGTACTAAATCAGGTTAAGATAGTGAATTCCTGGTTACCTGAAAAGGACTATTTTTGTGCCAAATTATATTACCACATTAGTTTTCCTGACCATTATTCTAGCTATACCTGAAAACTCAAATTAGCCTTAAGAAAAAAAAAAGATATCAAAAATATCAAAGGCAAAGGAGAAATGGTTACCTGCTGTTCTAAGCTACTAGCACCACTCTTATGGTTATAAAGCTCAACTGTCTTGGCAAATATTACACCATTCTTTTTTTTTCCCCTGGGGGGGAACCCTCATTGAATAACTTTCAAATGTTTGTTTTTTTTTTAACTGACTTCAGATTTTTCTTAAAATTTCAAAATAGTTTATGTTCACTTATTGGGAATTTCTACCCATTTGTACATTAGAAAGTCAAGGAAATAAAGACTTTTAAAATGCTCACTTAAAAGCTATTTATAATGACAATGATTTGCATGTTTAACAATAAAAGACTGGTTTAAATAGCTGTACCCAATTAAAATACTGAGTCTTTTATTTAGTGCCTACAAAAGATATTGATGTTATATTAAATTATAAAGTAGGCTAAAAGGTCTGTGTAGTGTGAATGCTCCTTGTAAAAATAAGCCTTTTCTACAAAAACCTGAAAGACTATATCCAAATATGATATTAGAAAAAAAAACTTTAATATATTGTTTTCTGAGTGCCAGGGTTATTTTCTTTTATGTTTTACCATTGTCTCTACTTTTCCTTAATTAATAGAATGGCTTTCATTATGATACTAAATTAATTGTATTAGCTTTTTTTTTTTTAATCAAAATCCTAATAGAAGTGACTCAGGAAAATGTCAATTTTTCTCTGGAGGTTTTCCCATAGCCAAAGCATCTCATCTAACATAACAAAAACAGCTGTTTTCCACAAGCCCAATAGGGAAAGGATGAAATTTTATCCCTCCTCATGAGTCTGAGGGGAAAAAATCCTCATATATATCTATTTCTGGATCAAGGGTATAGCAATTGGTCCAGTATTTAATTAACAAAAAATACTTCCCCCTTTTAATCAAATAATTACTAAGGTTGCTATAAACGGAGTGATTTTCTTAACACTCAAGATATAGAAACTTGAGTTTCTCCTTCAAACTTTTAAAATTATCATTATACATTTAACTTATTCCCTTTTTCCTACCGGAGTAAAAAGAAAAAAGATCTGCACTGACTACTCACTTGTGACAACTGTCAGTCTAAACCTTTCATTGCAAGGCTTGCTGCATAGTTTCCCTAAATATATATATTTCAAGTTCAGTGCCTGCCTATTACAATAAAAAGTTACAGTTCAAACTAATTAAGTTGATCAGATGAACTATATTAGCAATGATTGGCTACACTGAGTCAGCTGTCTATGCTCTCCATTTTCCCACAATCCCTCATTCTTCCCAGGGAGAGAAATCACATTATATGTACAGTAAGACTGTATTTTTCTCACTCTATACTTTTTTCCAGATCAGGAAGATAGGCAAAGATAAAACATGGGGCTGACTCTATTGTTTTGATGCAAGATTCAATCGGTTTTGAACATTTACTTTAAGTCAGACAAAGTGCAATATACTATAAACAACGTTTCACTAGTTATATGGTTAAGTCTTACTTTGGCAGTACACAACTTTTAAATAAAATTATTAGAATTACAATTAAAAAGGTTTAATTGAACTTCTTTTTCTTTGCTCCTTTTTTTCTTGGATAAATCATTTTCCACACAGGTGGGAATATTATGGTGTATTAAAATACAGCTCTCTCCTACTACTTGTAGTTATTTTAAGTGTTAAAAATTCATCTAAATATGCTGTGGAAAACGGAGAATGCCAAGCATTTCAAAAACTTGACATAAACAAAAACTTTTAAGTCACCAAAGGGTATATATAAAATTACTGCAATCTCAAACATCTCTATGAAAGTGTCATGAATTTTGTATTGTGGTAAAATATACATAACACAATATTTAACATTTTAACAATTTAATTGTACAGTTTACTGGCATTAAGTACTTTTACTTTTTTGTACAAGCATCACCACCATCCCTTCTTGATCTTCTCAAACTGAAATTCTGTATTCATGAAACAGTAACTCCCCATATACATTTATTTAAAATCAAGAAACTTGGAAAAAAATCTTAAAAAAAACCCCTTCAGTTACCCCAAAGGTTCAATTGCCTTTCGAGAAGCCCACTCTTACCTTCTTGGAAGCCTCAGGATGCAGGATTTGCCTGACATGAAGCTGCCCATCAGTACAGAGACAGAAAGAGGTTCCTACACCAATATTTAGTTCATTGCTCACTGACTGGTTAAACTGAAAAGAACAAGACAACAAGGATGTAATTGATGCAGGATTTACAAACTGCAAAGTGGTCCCAGTTGGTGGTGATAACCAGAGAAAAAAAATGCGCTAATTGCCGTGAAGGGGGACACTGGCGATGGGGCAACATTAGGAAAATTTGGTTCCCACTTCCTTTAGACAGAGCTTTCCAATCAATCCGCAATATGCACAGAATTCAGTAAATGTATTCTTCTTTCCTTCTGTCCGTATCCCATTCTATTTTTTTGCAAAAAAAAAAACAAACCCAGTCAAGACTTTTAAATCAGAGGTCTTATTTCATCAGATTACCTCCGGATTACATCATTCCCTGCTGTTACTTTTTTTATGGTTGAATGTTCTAGGCTCAAAATGCCAGTTGGGCAATGTGGGAAATGGGTATGGAAAGTCTGGTAATAAGTTTCCTGAAACACACCTCAGAAATGATCACTTTCCTCTATAATTCGCAACTCGTGTGCTAGGGCAGGCAGGGGCCGTGAGGACGCCGGACACTCACCGGTGCACAGGTGTTTAGCGCCCCGCCCTAACTCGACCCTGTACCCGTCAGCACCCCGAAGCAGCCGGTTTTTAGGTCACCCCAGTTTCCACAAGGGGATTCCAACACTTGCGCGGTGACCCAACAAGCAGCCCTGCATGTTCCGGCCTGCAAACCCTCCCCGGCGTTAGGACTAAGGCCACTAAAGAAGTAATAATGGAACTGGAACCGAGCATTTGGGAATTCAGGATCCTCAGACCAAACAGGGGATGCTTCTAGAACTCGGAGGGAGGCCGGCCCCTCTACTTCAGAGCCCTCTGCTCCAGGGCTGAGCCGCGGACCTAAACCCCCCAACAGAACAGGCGCGCCTGGGGTCTGGGCCAGGGTATGTGGGCGTTAGAATTCAAACTTGGCTCATCAGGTCATTGGTAAAACCCAGTTGATTCTCTAACCCGGGGAATGACTCAGGAAGCAACTCGAAAACTAGCGAATTTTGGTCCAAGACCTTGGGGTTTGGGAGACAAAGAGGAAGTGCGACCTCCTCCCAAAAGATCAGACCCCGGCCTGCAGGCCGGGTTTCCACCCACGAGGCCGGGTGTCTCGCCACCCCGCCCTGGGGACCGCCGGGCGAAGGCGTGGGGCCTGGTAGGCCTGGGCCCGCTGGGGGGCCGGCGGAGGTGACGCCTGGGCAGCTCGGCTGGGGGTGGGCGGCGCGGCCCAGGGCTGTCACCTGTCGGAGAGCTTGGTCCAGCTGCGGCGCGGAAGACAGGCTTTCGGTGTCGATCTTAGTTTGTTCTTTACAATCCTCGGTCAGCTCCAATTGATCCGGTCGAACTAGTACTTCGTGCAACTGTCCCACCTCCGGGGGAAAGAAGCAGGAATCAGTGTACCCTTCCCTCATTTGGGTTGCTTTTTTTTTTTCTTTTCGTCCACCCTACTCCTTCGCTCCCCCTCTGGGGCGGTCCGCGCCTCGGGAGGGGTCTGGCAGCAGAATCAAAGCTCACTGGTTGCCAGAGGCTCCGGAAGCCGAAAGGTCGCTGCGGCCCAGCCCCCGACCCCACCCCCACCAGGATCAGGTCGGAAAGGCCCTGGAAGCTGGCACAGGAGACCCAGGGGATTCCTCCCGGGTTCCGCAGGGCGCCCCCGACGGGCTGAGAACCTGAGTTGGAGGCGACCGGTCTTTCCACCTGAGCCAGATTTTGGAGGGCTGAAATGGCTCCAAGGCGGTTGGCCGGCAAGTTTGGTTTTACTCTGGATTCCCTAGGCCCCAGGTTCCGCCTCACAAGTGGGCAAACAAGAGCACTTGTTGACTGACCCTCCCCCCCCAAATTTCTACAACAAACTTCTTGCCCCACCCCTATCATTTGGACAGAAACGTGGACAAATACCTTCTTGTTGGACAGATCCACGACTTTCCATAACAGCAGGATCAGCTCCTTCTCATCCGAGCCCAGCTTGGCCCCAGTGGCCCCAGCAGTGATTCCAAAAAGCACCACCAAGTAATCCGGAGACGCCGTCATGATGATAGGTGGGGAGGGGGAAAGGGGGGTCGGGAGGCGGTGAGGAAGGGAGTTAAGTGAGAACGAGAAAACCTGTGCTAAAACCTCTCCTAAAAGAAAAAGAAAGAGCGCCCACCCCCCCTCCTCCTCCACCTCCTCGCCGCCGCTGGTGCAAAAGGCGGTAACCAGCCACCCAAGCCCACACCTGGCCGGTGTTCCACACCCAGGGCAGGAAGAGGGGTGGGAAGGAGGGCGCAGGAGACCTCCCTTTTTGTATCTAATTGCCTGTGCGTCTATGCAAAAAGCCTGGAGCAGGGCTGCACCCCCGGGAGGCGCGCGCAATGGCTGAAAGCTTTTCTGTTTGGGGATGTGGCCCTACCTGCCCGCCCCTTCCTCCCCTCCCCCACGTGGTGCAGGTAAGAGACACCTGGCGGCGCCGGCCCATTGGCTCCTTCAAACCACGACGTGGCAGCGGTGGGGGAGGAGGCCGCCTGGGGAAACGGGAGGAGGGGGCGGGAGACAATGGCTGGATGAATGGAGAGGGGCGGGCGAGAGGGAGGAGGGGGAGACGCGCAGGGCGGGGAACAGGCGGTTGCCACCCGGAGGGTAGCCGAGGCCAGATGGGAAAAGGGTTAGGGGTAAAAGGTGCGGGGAGGAGTCGGGGTCACGTCTTTCGGACGGTAATCGAGAGTTGTGGGGTGCTTGGAGAAATGCCGGCTGTGGGGAACGAATTCGGAGGTTCTAAAGGGTCAAGCGAAAAGGCCTGGCGCGGGGAGGCGAAAGGAGACTAGAGGTGAGGCCCGGGGTGCGGAGCTGCCCAGGGCGCGGCCCTGGGAGAGGGCTTACCGCGGAGGGCGGGACCGCCAACGGCAGCCGGGAGGTGGCGGGGGCAATTGCCAAGCACCGGAAAAGCCGCTCCCGATCCCAACACACCTGTAAGTGCAAACAGCAGGTTCTGCAGGCTGTCCCCTTCGGGCCGGAACCCGGGCGCACACTCCTCCAAACCCAGAGGCACTGCCCAGCTTCAGGCGTGAAACCCTCGCGCGCGGCAGAGCCAGGCTCCCGGGGCTGGACATTCAGCCACAACGCTCAAAGCAGTTGTCTCGCGCAAAGCAGGAGGAGGTACCCCGGGAGGAAATTAAGACGCTTGGATCCCTCTCCCTTTTCTCTCAACTACTTCCTTAATTGCTGCGTCTTATTTGGTCCTGGCTGCCTGTTCGAGACTGGAACCTCCTTAAGGGCAGGGGTCCACTTACTTTGATTTGCTCTGGGCCCTAAATATGATGCGGCTTCCCGGCGCACAGAATGTTTTCGTAAATCAGGCCAGAGCCAGCTTTTGCTCAGTTGCCCCTCTGACCCTACACCCTCTACTCATACCTTTGCCTCTAATTGTGTCGATGTGGCCAAGTTCCGAAGCAGTCTCCCTACTCTAGCTCGGGTTAGGTCTGCCTAGAGGCTGTGTGCCCAGCGCCACCCCTCAATCAAGTCGGACCGCACTGTAGAGGGTCCTGTTGACATTTTAGAGAGAAAAGCGCTAGTGGTGAAGTTTCCTCGAGTTTCATAGTTCAAACTGATCACGTCTTGGGAACACAATTTCGTCTGAGGTATTATTAATTCGGCTCCAGGTGTCCAGTCCTTTATATTCATGATGTGAAATCACGCAGCCGTACACCTGTCGCTGCAGTAACCCACTCTGGGTATAAACCCGAGAACCTTTCAGAACGCATGTCAGGGGAAGCTGGCGATTAAGCTTTCCCGACGCGGAGTAAGCCCGGCCGGTGTGGAGAGGGGGCTGAGGCTCGGGGGTGGGGGGCAGTGTTTGGGGAGCCTGAGGCTCGCGCCGGCTAGTTTCCTGGCTGCTGAGAGTGGGCGGTGAAGCTGCCTCTCGCTGCGCAGGTAGCAGTTAGCGTCGGGGGAGCGCGGGAGGAGGCCAGGCTTTGCCTGGGGCAGGCGGTGCTGCAAGGGCCAGCGAGGGTGCTCGGTACCACCCTGGATTGCAGTTCGGATTTCAGCGGCGCGTGCTTCTCCTCCCTCCTGGACTGCAGGATGCGGGGTCGGAAAGGGCCCCGGTGCTCCTCCGCTGTCTCGCAGCGGCGGCCCTCACCCTGCCTTGTCCCGGTATGTCCCAGCCACCCTCCGGGGCCTGCGGGCGCCGCGGGGGCAGGGACTGGGCGCCGAGCGAGGAAGGGAGGGACCTGGAAAAACCACCCAGATTGCATTGCTGTGGGCGAGGCCGGAGGAGCCGGTTTCCCTGAGACACCGCCCCGTGGGGCTTTCTCGGTGCGCGGTTCCCAGGTGCTCTCTCTGCCCAGCCTGGGCCGGAGATGCCATCTCGGAGGGCTGCAGGTCCCAGTGCGTGGCGCTGGTGGGGTGCACACGAACGCGTGCGGCGCCTCCCCGAGGTCCAACGCCGGGCCACAACTGTGTCTGAGAAAGTGGTTAGAAAGCTTAGGAAGCTTTCAGGCCCTAAATTCCGCCACTCCTTTCAGGCCTTTGGTATTCGGATTAATAATTTGTATAGCGCGTTTAGAGAAACTGAGAATATGATTTTCAGCGCACTTGCCACGGATTTCGCAATGTTATTCATATTAGAATCGAATCTCAGGGCTGCCCCGTTTCACAGACTTGCCTTCTTCCTGTTTAAGGAAGTCAGATCCTTGGTTTCTGATATTTTTTTCATTTAAATTTTAATTTGCCCAACTAGGTTACAAGGATAAGAATTTTGTTCCTTTCTCGAAGTATTCCCAAATCTTGAAACAGAACCTGACATATACTAGGTTCTCAACAAATATTTGTTGAATGATTATAATGAGTAACACCCTCCTATTTTTGCAGCTCTTTGTCTCCTGAGCTAGGGCATAGTTCATCGCCTCAAAGGTGAGATTCTGAAAATGGGAGTCTACAGGTAATTGAAGTCTCAAACGTTTAAACAGAGTAGGTGCTAATTCTTTGATAGACAAACCTACTTTTGTTAAAGAAGTTCAACTCATAAAATTCAGGGATGCCAAGAAAAAAAATCTATGCGGCACAAGTAAATGAAAAAAAAAATTATTATAGATGGTCTGTGTGGACCAAGTATGGGTTTATTAATTGGCCCTGCCATTTGTTAACTCGTGCCTTGGATGTGTTCCTTAGCCTCACAAGGACTCAGTTTCTCATCTGTAAACATGGGGATAATAATAATGTACCCTTCATAAGTTTTAAGAGGAGAGAAAAATATGTAAGGAAGCATCTTCCTTAAGGAAAACAAACCTGAGAACCAGGAAGGTTACTACTCATGAGGAATCCCCACCTGGGGAGGGGCCTCTCCAGACAACAGCCACAAAAGCTCTTAACCCGCTGACATAACTTAGACTAAAGACCCCATCAAGGCAGGCAGGCTGAAACATTTAAACAAGACTTTAATTACCATGTGACATAGAGAAGTACACCATGAATCTGGACAAGATATGCCTTCTCCTTGGGGACCACAGAACCGATCCATTTAAGGCATCTACAGAAATGATGCCACCCAGGGGAATCTCTCCATCCTTACGCCTGACCTCAGGAGTACATCCCTAACTCTTCCAAAATCCAGTCTGAGAGGGAAGCACAGCAGCAAACCTTATCTTTTAAGTCAAGCTGGGTTGACAGCAGTGGGTATTTAAAGAAAGATTTTAAGAAGTTTTGTTTCTTACCTACTGATCCACCCATTTGGCTGAAAAGGGGCCAATTTTGTTATTCTGGCGAAATGCAACACAAAAACCTGGAAATGGTCACCCTGCTTTATACATGAAGTATTTAAAGTGTTAAGTTGAGATAATATACTTGGTGGAAACTACCATTTGGAGACAGTGAAGATAATTTTATGATGGGTCTTTATCATTTTCATTTGCATGCATTCTCACCTATAGATTTCTAAGTGACTGTAAAAGTCTACACAAAGTGTCAGACCTGATGGATACATTCAGTCATTTATTTGACAAATACTTATTGTCACCTTGCTATACACCAGGCAAGAAAAGTATTAGGCCCTGGAAACACAATAGTGAATAAACACAAACCTGTCCTTGCCCTTATTGAGTGCGGGACACAAATAATCATAAAAAACAAATGTATCACTACAAATAGTGATAAGTGTTCTAAAGGTACACAGTGCTCTGGGATTGCACAATAAGAGGACATAAAAGCAACCCAGAGAGACAGAGTTCAATGAGCAGTGGTATTTGTATTCAAATCCACAGTAGAGATGAAATAAACGAGGTAGGACCAGGTAAGAAAGAAGGAAAGAGCCTCTCTGCAGCAGGCTGTGCACAGGCCTATGGAGGGAGGGCTACAGCAATGGAAATAACAGGAAAGGGCCTGAAGATGAAGGTGTACGAGGAAGAAAAGGTGAAACCCCCAGAATCTTCCTGGACTTCCCTACCTCAGTTGCTCACCAAGTTCCTTGGAGTTTTCCCCAGTGACACCATGCTTGGATCACTCCCCACCTGCCTCATGTGACCCCTCTGGCCCAGAACTACAGTATCTTGCCAGTGGTTGCAACTGTCCTCCACTGTATGCACTAACCTTTCCCACACATCCAAGTGGTGTCTGGGAATACTGGATTTCACAGATCTTTAAAATTAAACCAAAAAGGGGGGAAGGGCGACCATCATAGCAAGGATTTCAATTTTTAATTTTGCTAAGAGGGATATTTCAAAACAAAACCAATTACCGTTTACTGTCC
>NW_017732419.1:12340-19734 GCF_001890085.2 Hipposideros armiger | reverse complement strand
GATGTCCCAGCCAAGTTTCAGAACCCCTAGTCTACATTAGGGAGACAAATAATTAGAATACAATGTGTGTACATGCTATAATAGGCAAGTGCTGTAATGATATGGAAATTTTTTTAAGAAACAAGAAATTATGTGTAGGAAAAAATTAAGAATAAGTCTATATCTGAAATCTTTCAGAACCGCCAAGCTTTCCAGCTTCCTTAATGAAAACATTTTTATTAAATACCTATTATGTGCTGGACATTATGCTAACTTCTATACAGGTAGTATATCTCATTTAATCCTCATAACAGCCCTTTGATTATTTTTCATTTTACAGATGAAAAGTCTGAGGCTCAGAGAAGTTGAGTGACTTGTCCCAGGTCCCACAGCTGCTAAGTGGATAGAGCCAGTCTGGGCTCCCAAGTGCATCCTTTTAATCAAAAACCCTGTAGGGCTTTTTTCCCTCCAGATGCAACTCTTTCTTGATCATACTGAGATCTCAAAGACCGTGGCCTCCTTTTCTTCACTTCTGGCCATTACCTTTCCTTCTATCACTATCTTCCAGCCATGCCAAACCACTCACACTTACCCCACTGGTGTGTTGTATGGCACCTCTTTTCCTTTGTACACCTGATTTCCAATGCCAGGATAAGCCAGTTCACAGAGCTACCAAACCCATTTTGAAATCCGGCACAGTGAAAGATGAAAAAGAACCATAATAGTAGAGTACATTTGAAAGGTTACTGTGTTGCTCCCATGGTAGAATGTGGGGAACACACTCTCTTCAAGTGTAGTTGTAGGATTTGCATAATTTGTTCTTGTATTATAGGACAAAGATACACATAGTTAATACTTCAAGATATTTCTAAAAATATCAATGACAAAACAAAATTTCAAATGTTTTTAATGAAATGTCTTAAAATATATATATTTATATTTATGTATGTATATATGGGTGTATGTGTGTGTACACATATATATAGTCTCTTAAATAAAACCTATGTTTAGAAAGCAAATTCAGATCACAATATTATCAATTTTCTAAACAAAAATAAAAATTTAAGACCCATATCAGATGTTGTTAAGTGAGCATCTAGAGGAAAACCTCTTTGCTTTTAAATGCTTATGGAAGGAAAAAGAATTTAAAGAAACATGATGAATTTAGTTTCTGTCTAAAGACTATAAAAAGAAACAAAATGTCTGTTTGGCAAAATGCAGTTCTGCCATATCTTAACATTTTGCTATATTTAAAATTAGGGATGTGAAAAATCAGTTCTGTTAATTTTTTTTCTTTTTAAAGATTTTATTGGGGAATTGGGGGAGAGGAACAGTGTTGGGGAAATGGGGAAGGGGAACAGCCAAGTTGTCCTTCAATCTTAGTTGTGGAGGGCGTAGCAAGCTCAGCTTCAAGTCCAGCCACTCAACTCAAGGTGCTGTGTTCAATTTGTTGCGGGTGGGTGTAGCCACCATCCCATGCGGGAATCAAACCAGCAGTCTTGTTTAGAGTGTACTGCTCTATCCACTGAGCCATCCAGGTGGCAGTTCAGCTCAAGGTGCCATGTTTGATCTTAGTTGCGGAGGGCACAGCTCACTGGCCCATGTTGGAATTGAACCGGCAACCTTGTTGTTCAGCACACGTGCTCTAACCAACTGGGCCACATGGCCACCCCCATTACACTATTTTTTTAAAGGTGGAGACATGTTTTGCTATTTTGTTTATTTTATGATAAATGTTTTTTTCCCAGCTTTAATGAAGTATGATTGACAAATAAAAATTGTGTATATTTAAGGTGAACAATGTGATGTTTTGATACACATTGTGAAAAATACTATTAATACAATCAAGCTAGTTAGCATATCCATCACCTCACATGGCTACCATTGTGTATGTGTGTAGTGAGAACACTTGAGATAAGATTTATAAAGTACTGTAGTATTTATCATATTTGATAAATAAATGTTAGCTAATTGACATCTCCACTCCTCTGTTCCAAATACATGAAAAGAATTCCATATGTCCCAAACGAAACTCATTATTTTCTCTACTGGTAAACCCAGTAGACTGGTAAAGACTGGTAAACTGGTAAACTCTTCTTTCGAAACTCCCTTCTGAGCCATGTTAGTTAGAATCCTGCATCATGCTGGACTTTTCTCCTTCCCTGTCACCCCTGACATTCAATATATCACAATGCTTGGCAGATTCTTGGTCCTTAAAAATCTTGTGCCCTTCACCTCCTCTCCACCTCTGCTTCCTCTTGCCCTCCTCCCCACCAACTGCTCACCCCAACTATTCCAAGAACATCTGAACCAGTCTGTCTCACTGGTTTCACAGTTCCCCTCTTAAATCCACGCCCCCCCCCACTTCCTTCCAGTAACCTCGCTAAAACACTACTCTGAATGTATTAGCCTGTCTCTAAAACCTACAGTGCTTCTGAGTTAACAAGGAAACTGAGCAAAAGGAAAGNAAATGTGTTATATTCATACCATGGAATATTATTCAGCTATTAAAAAGGAATTAAGTACTAATACTTAAATTTTGAAAATATTGAAACTAATATTTAAAAAGTTAAAATTAAAAAAAAGGAATGAAGTATTGATACAAGCTGGTTTTGAAACTTGAAAACATGCTAAATGAAAAAAGCCAGTCACAAAAGGCCTCATATTGTATGATTCTATTTATAGAAAATGTCCAAAATAGGCAAATCCATAGAGATAGGAAGTAGATTAGTGGTTGTCAGGGGCTGGGAGAGAGAGGGGGATGGAGAATTTTTGCTAATGAATATAGAGTTTCTTTTTGGGGGTGATGAAATGTTCTAAATTTAGGTAGTGGTGTTGGTTTTGCAATTCTGATATATGAAAAACCACCAAACTACGCTGTAAGATGATGAATTTTATTGTGTGTGAATTATATGTCAATAAAGCTGTTATTTAAAAGAACCCTATCATACAGCATTAAAATTACATCTCTATATACTGGGCGTGCCAAATAAATGTATACACATTTTAAGAGATGGTCAATGTTGCTTAAGCAGTAGTTTGCCATAAGCAGAAGTGTCTGGATGCTGATGGTAACCACTGTGAGCACCTCTTGTAATAGCAGAAGTCAAATTTGACTTGTATTCATCTTTTGTTGTTGGTATATATTGAGTATTACAACTTTAATAGTTTTTTCTGTTCTTAAAATGTGTATACATTTTTTGGCACTCTTTGTATATTTCTCCTACTACTAGAGTTACACTATGAACTCTCTTCGACCTTACACATTGTAGGTACTCAGATGAACACAATATATACTTGTTGATCCAGTAATTAATTTATTGACATCTTTGAAAGAAGTTTAAGACAGTTGGAAGAAAACATTAGTTGTGGCTGAGCAGAGGCAGAAGAAGAAAAAGCACCCGGTTTGAGCAGTCAGCAATTCCTGTCTGGCTCAGAGACGTAGGAAAGGAAGCACTCAGATGTGGGTGGTAAGAACAATGCTACCTAATCTTTGTTCTGGTTTGAATTGTTGTTAAATGTTGTTAATTGATGGTGTTTTGCTAACTAAAAATATTTTCAGATTCAACCTCTCTCCTATGCCTTTTCCTCCCTCCTCAGTTTAGTCAAAAGCTATAAGGGGGGTTTCTCCAGTTGGAGCAAAACAGTTTCATCTTTCACTGCCACAACCAGCTCTTCCCACTCTGGAAATATTGCTTTAAAAGCCTAAGGTGATCATCATGCTGCATTCACACAACTACTCTGCCCTACTTTCCCACAGTTCTAAAGCCAGAAACCTGTTCACACCTACCTACCCAGCGTCATTCCTTCCTTCATTCATAGTCAACAAATATTTGTCAAGCATTTCCTTTTTTGCCAGGTAACTATATGGCAGCGAATAAGTAAACTGCTCTCAATGTATGTTGTAGTATCCAATACTGAGCTGAAAAATTTATTTCTTTTGGACTATTAGCAACATTTTAGAAAGCTTAAAAACCAGGCTCTAGTGAATGTAGGAGAATACTATCTTGCATTTGACTGCAATAGAACTATGCAGTATTCAAGGATTTCATATGCAATATTTTATTTGATACTCAAATCTATTAAAAGTAAAAAGGGTAAGATAATTATTATCTTCCTTTTGCAGATGAGACAAACGAGATTTGGGTAGATTAAATGATTCCTTCAAGTTCGCACAGATAGTAAGCAGCAAAGTCAGCTTGGGAACCTAGCTGTTACTAGTAATTGGTTATGTTTTCCTATTACCCCTTACTGAGACCGGAAGGTCTGACTTCATAGAGGATAGTTGCCTCTGTCTGTAAACAATAAGGCAGCAAAGAACCGTTAGGTTTGCTCTTCTTTGATTTTTAATAAACCATCACTGTGCTTATTATCAATTTTATAAACAGCCAACTGTTAAGAAGCAAATAATGAACCCAGCAGATGGGGACATTGGGAAAATATATTTCTGTGAGAATCGTAAGTGCATAGTTAATGAAGAAAGAAATCAGGGCCAGCCGAGTGGCGTGTTGGTTAAGAGCTGGCTTGGGACGCCAGCTCTAAGCAGCAGGGCCTGGGGTTCAGATCCCACATGAGAGCCAGTGACACTACCCTCTACAGCTAAGATGGTGAACAATAGCTCGACTTGGAGCTGGGCTGCTGTGAGTCTCCGGCGATGGCGTAGGCTGCAGCCTCTGCTGCAGTGGGCTGCCACAAGCTACCGTGAGTGGCCGGCAGCTGGTGTGAGCTGCCAAGAGCCGCCATGAGCGGCCATCCAGAGGCTGGTGACTGATCTGCCTCACCTGGGAAGAGCGCAATGATAATACCAACATGGACCAGTAAAGCAACGTCCTCTACAACTAGACTGAAGAACAAAAGGATAGCAACTTGTCTGTTCCCCTTTCCCTGATTCCCCAGCACTGTTCCCTTCTCTCAATTCCCCAATAAAATCTTAAAAAAAAAAAAATGAAAAAAGAAATAAAATCTTCAGACTGTTAGTTTCTAGCAAAGTGTGCATTTCCTGACCCAAAGTTCTCTCCTGGAGGTCTTTCTCATTTACCTCAGCTACTGGCTTTTATGGGAATGACTTCCAAATTCAATTAAAATATTATGGGAGTGACAAAATACCTGGTGCACTGAGCATATAAATAAGAATGATGGGGCTGCCCGAGTGGCGTGTTGGTTAGGAGTTGGCTTGGGACACCATGTCTGACAGCAGGGCCCCGGTTCGGATCCCACATGAGGGCCAGTAATGCTGAGCCCTCTACAGCAATGATGGTGAACAACAACTCAACCTGGAACTGGGCTGCCGTGAGTTGCCAGCAACGGCGTCAGCTGCATTGGGANAAAGGACAGCAGCTTGTCTGTTCCCCTTCCCCCAATTCCCCAGTGCTGTTCCCATCCCCCCAACACCCCAATAAAAATCTTTAAAAAAAAAAAAAAAGAGGAGGAGGTCTAAGTACGGTTAGCTGTTTCTGAGTTTTTCAGTAAATGTGTGTACATTTTGCGTCCTACTAAAGTTCATCAGAATACAAGTGGTAGCAAGCTCTAATTTCTTCTTTCAAGAAAAAATTTCGGGGAGATAACTTAAAATTTGAAAGTTCTACCTGTTAACCTGTTTTTTTTAACCAGGAGAAAGGTATTGATTCTGTGTTGGTGGGAATGTTTCCTGTCCAGCTCACTTTCTACTCTAATGAGCTAAATCAGGATTACTTGAGGAGCTTTTAAAAAATATAGATTCCATTAGTAAAAACTAAATTCAAAACTAATAATGATAAAAATAATAAATATATATATATATATATATATATATATATATATATATATTAGTTCCCCGTTATCCGCAGTTTTGCTTTCCACGGTTTTCAGTTACCCACAGTCAACCGTAGTCTGAAAACATTAAATGGAAAATTCCATGGGCTGGCCGAGTGGTGCGTTGGTTAGAAGTTGGCTTGGGATGCCAGCTCTGAGCAGCAGGGCCCCGGTTCTGATCCCACATATGACGGCCGGTGACGCTGAGCCTTCTGCTGCCATGAGCCACTGTGAGCGGCCAGCTAGCGACTGCCTCACCTGGGAAGAGCGCAATGATAATACCAACACGGGCCAGTGAAGTGACGTCGTCCACAACTAGACTGAAGAACAAAAGGACAGCAGCTTGTCTGTTTCCCTTCCCCAGATTCCCCAACGCTGTTCTCCTCCCCCCCCAACTCACCAATAAAATCTTTAAAAAAAAAGAAAAAGAAAATTCCAGAAATAAACAATTCATAAGTTTTAAATTGCACACCATTCTGATTAGCATGATGAAATCTCATGCCCTCCCACTCCATCCCGACTGGGATGTGAGTCATCCCTTTGTCCAGCCTGTCCACACTGTATATGCTCTGTGCCCCTTAGTCACTTAGTAGCCCTCTCTCAGTTATCAGTTCAACTGCGAGGCATCACAATGCTTGTGTTCAAGTAACCCTTATTTTACAAAAATTATGAAATATGATCCTTGATGGAATGCANCCCCCCCCACTTCCTTCCAGTAACCTCGCTAAAACACTACTCTGAATGTATTAGCCTGTCTCTAAAACCTACAGTGCTTCTGAGTTAACAAGGAAACTGAGCAAAAGGAAAGACCCTGCCCAGTGGTACAGTTTGGTGGCTTCTCGCTGAGCTCTCTTTCTCCACATTGAAAGGCATTTTTATTAGTTTTACAAAGTTCCATCTAATAGCAGTTCAGTTCTTTGTGATTAACTTCACACTCCCCATCAATCTTTTGTTTTAAGATTTTATTGGGGAATTGGGGGAGGAGAACAGTGTTGGGGAATTGGGGGAGGGGAACAGCCCAGTTATTGTCCTTCAGACTTAGTTGTGGAGGGCGCAGCTAGCTCAGCTCCAAGTCCAGATCATCTGGCTGCCCGTCGGCCACACTCAACTCAAGGTGTCGTGTTCAATCTTAGTTGTGGGAGGCGCAGCCCCCTATCCTATGCGGGAGTCGAACCGGCAACCTTGTTGTTAGGAGCATGTGCTCTCACCAGCTGAGCCACCCTGCTGCCTGTTGGCAGCTCAATGACATCTCAGCTCGGGCGCAGCTCACTGGCCCATGTGGGAATCGAACCGGCGACCCTGTTGCTTAGAGCTCACGCTTTTAACCAACTGAGCCACTTGGCCGGCTCCATCCATCTTTCTGAAACTGCAAGTGTTCCAGGGAACAATGATAAACTCATGGTGCTTTGTTGCTCAGAGCTTGAGAGAAAGCCATTGAATGGGACTCCCTGAATGAAGCCACTGAGGAAAAGCTTTGTGGAGGGCATGAGTTTTTCTCTAGCAATGTGTAAAGAATTTGTAAGACTGTTTCATTTACTGATTGTACTATATGTTCTAAATACCATATTTTGCCATGTATAATGTGTACATTGTTGCCCAAATTTGTGAGGGAAAAATAAAGATGC
>NW_017732419.1:0-5355 GCF_001890085.2 Hipposideros armiger | reverse complement strand
TGGCTTTCTGTGCTGCATGGTGAAGGCCAAGGTATTTCCTTATTAAAGTCATACTCTCTACCTCTCACCCCTTCAATGGTATGTTCCCCCTTTTTTTCTCCATGTCTCTTGTTCATGACTGGGATGGCAGTTACTCCCAGGGCTGGATTGAGAATTTAGTACCCCTTTATATTAACAGATATTGTGTAAATATTCAATATTTATTTAGGCATGCTGGAGAGACACTAGTTGCTATTAATAAAAATTACTCAAACTAAAGGATCTATAATATGTAATTTTTAAGCCTCCTGGGAAGAATAACTTTTTTTTGCTCTCCAGAGATAACCACAATTTTTACTTCTGTTACCTCAGGTTAGATTTACTTACTGTTGAACTTCATATAAATGGAATCATACAATATATACTTTTTTTTATTATTGGTCTAGCTCTTTCAGTATGTTTTTAGGATTTATCCATGTTGTTGCATGTAATTTTTTTTTTTTATTGCTGAATAGTATATTATTGTATGGCTATACCATAATTTGTTTATCCATTCTGCTGATGGACATTTAGACTGTTTCCAGGTCTTTTCAGGCTATTATGAATAAAGCTATTATGAACATTTATGTACAACTCTTCTCATGGATATATGTCTTAATTCCTCTTGGGAAATTACTTAGAAGCAGAATTGCAGGCCATATATTTAAGTTTATTAGACACTGCCAGTTTTCCAAAGTAGGGGTGTCAATTTACATTTTGGGAGACATATAAAATTGTTTAAAATTTAGATAATAAAGTAACTCACACCCTCTGTAACTAGCTTTACACTATGCTTTATTCAGTATGAGAATTTCATCGGTTGTGACCACGAGGCTCCAAGGAACAGTCAGCTGGAAGGTCTTGAGGCTGGAAACTTATCTTTTAGTTTTATAATACAAATTGTACATTCAGGTCACAAAATCCATCAATCAAGATTGGTCAAGGGGCCGGCTGAGTGGCTCAGTTGGTTAAGAGTCTGCTCAAGAGTGCGAACCCTGAACAACAGGGTCACCGGTTCAATTCCCACATGGGCCAGTGAGCTACACTTGAGCTGAGCTGCCTCTGAGCTGCCAACAGGTGGCATGATGGCTCAGCTGGTGAGAGCACATGCTCCTAACAATAAGACAGCCTGTTTGAGATGGTGGGCTATGCCCACCCGCAACTAAGACTGAAGGCGACACCTTGAGCTGAGCTGCCGCCCGGATGGCTCAGTGGATAGAGCGTGCACTCTTAACAACGAGGCTCCTGTTTTGACTCCCACATGAGATGGTGGCTACACCCACCTGCAACTAACTGAACACAGTACCTTGAGCTAAGCAGCACGACTGGACTTGGAGCTGAGCTTGATGCGCCCTCCACGACTAAGATTGAAGGACAACTAAGTGGCTGTGCCCCTTCCCTTGCCCAATTCTCCAACGCTGTTCCCCTCCCCCAATTTCCCAATAAAATCTGAAAGAAAAAAAAAGATTGGTCAGTTCTAGCAAAGCATGCCTTTTTATTTCTCTGAAAAATGCTGTGTACTTTTGGTCAGTTCTGTAAGGAGTCAGGAGAAATCCCAAGTTAACTGGTACAATATTTCNGCCACTGTTTAGGCTCACACTAACATAATATAAGGGCTATCATTTATTAAGCACTTATGTGCCAAGCATTGAACTTCTGATTTACATTTATATATACTCCTTACAACAACTCTAGGACTTTAGTATTATCATTCTCACTTTAAAGGAATTAATATTGAAGCAAGACGAAGTTTTGCATCTTGCCCACAGGCACCAAGTTAGCAGATCCAGGACTCAAATTCAGAATTTTCTGACTTAAAATCAGAGCCACAGCTCCCTGCCTACTGCCAGTTAATACAGCACTCTTAGAGCTATCATGAGTGTATGAGCAAGTATGGTCGGTGGAGGGGTGAAACCAAAGACTTCAGAGTAGGTGGTGGTTTACACAGCTGCTAAAAAGAACTTAATAAAACGCAGGTGTGGGAATCAGAAGCCCAGCTTTAATGCTGGTTCTGCCCAAGGTACTACTTTGTGACTAAACCTCCCTAAGCCTCAGATTCCTCAGGTATAAAATGGAGATACTAATATTTTGTAGAATTGCTATGAAGATTAAATGAGATGACTCCCATGAAAATGCCTGGCCCCTACTAAGAGCACAGTAAATGTTAGTATGTCCCTCCCCAGATAAATTCCTCCTCTACTTTGACCCTAAACTGTTAGGGCTCCAAAGGATGGAGTTATTGCCATGGACTCAGCCTTGGGAAGAGCGATTTCTCTTCAATGTTTTCCACTGGTTGATTCTATTTATATTTTCTGTTCTTAATTCAGTCTCTAATGAGAGCCAGTTAGTCCTTCTCCCTGCCGCTGTTTGAATCACCGCACCCAAACCTTTGCCTGGATGCATGAAATGAATCACCTCCTTTTTCTAGTTTGACAATCATTCTGCACAGGTCAGCTCTCTTCTCTCTTGATTAACTGCCCCCTCTCTGTGGTCCAACACCTACAGGTCTTGCCTGATATTAAAGCTTAAATGTAATTACAGTATTGGCCAGCACAACCTTGATGGCACATGGTTTGATGATAACTTCCTGCTCCATTAGAATACCCAGCCTCTGGGAAAGGCTGTAAGTGAAGTAACCTAATTTCTCATCCTCCATCGAGATTGTCTGGTTGTTCCTCGGTATTCCACCACTCCTGGCTGGAAAGGCTTGTTTCTCTAGACTCAGGCAAAATTAAAAAGGACTTTAAAGAGGGAATTTCGAGTGCTTCCCTTTCGTTTCATAGGTGAGGAAACAAATTGTTGTAGGTCAAGTGGCAAGTCAACGGTGGAGCCCAGACTGTAACTAAGGTTTTTCTAACCCCAACAAAGCACTCCAGCATAAGGAAGCTGTTTCATAATGGAGACTGCTCTGGACTGGAATTGCAGTCCTGAGACCTGTTACAGCAACAACCATACTAGGCTTTAGTGACCATCTGGCTAGTTCTTGTTAATATTTTAAAATTGCATATTAATTAAAATGTCTTAGTAGAAAATGTAACAAGAAGAAGAATAAAAATCAAGAAAAAGACAGAAAAGAAGGTGGGGGGATGGAGGAGAGAGAAGCAGCGAAAATTAAGTGACAGCAGAAGAGAAGGAAAAGGACAAATGAAGACAGGCAGGGAATGGGTGAGCACCCTGCACCAGCCTTGTTAGTCAAAGGCCGACCCTCAGCTTCTGGTTCTGTCACACATATAATTACTTAGAGAACATCACCACTCCCTCAAACAACCCTAATTGCCCCACCCCACGGACCTAAGGCTCTGTTACTGTTCCCTCCATTTCCTATCCTTAACTGTAACACCACTCCCCATTAGTAGCTGAGCCCAAAAAGTCAGGGAAAACTCAAAGTATGTGTGTTGGAATAGCTGGCTCAGAA
The DNA here is from genome assembly GCF_001890085.2 of Hipposideros armiger. Classification (NCBI taxonomy): domain Eukaryota; kingdom Metazoa; phylum Chordata; class Mammalia; order Chiroptera; family Hipposideridae; genus Hipposideros; species Hipposideros armiger. The sequence goes on along the minus strand of NW_017732419.1, from coordinate 1,922 downwards.
AAATAAAAATCCTGCAATGCTCAGTATAAAATTTAGGTTCTCCTGGCCCTTCAATGCATGAAACACTCTGGAAGTTTAATTATTCNTTTGGTACATCTGTAGAAAATACAGATACACAGGACATGATCTCTGCTGTTAAGGAGCTTGAAATCCAAAAAAAGAGGCAAAGCTCAAAGAGCTTGGCTGACTGGTGTGGTGTGGATCCCAGCCTGGAGCAAGAATAAGAAAGGTGCTGCAGTAGATGGCCTGCATGCGAATGCTTTTCTGAACCCCCGAGTCACCAATCTGGCTAACCCATTTTCTATCTTCACTTGATTACCTCCTCCAACTTCTACCTACTCTATCAGCTTTCCATCCTCCTTATTGGACACTCAGACTTCAACTACATTCTTCACCCTAAAGTGTTATCTTTACTGACAGTTGGCTAGCAAAAGTCCTTCCATGGTGTGGTCAGTGGCTCTATTCTTTGGTATAAAGCTCTCAACTAACCTCCTTACCTCCCCTCCCCTCCAAACCACATGGGAGGGATAGCAGATTATATCTGGTGAGAGTCTGGCTCAGGCATTCAGTGTTCTGCCTTACCTATCTTCAGCCTGTCTTTCCAATCCCCAATTATTAGCCATATAAATGAAACTTACTGTTGTTTTGTTTTCTTTTCCCAGCTTCCTTACTCTTCTAGGCAGAACCGGTCACTTGCTCCTCTAGTCTCCCACAACTGTCTATACTTCCTATCATATAGTATTTAAAGAATCTATCAGCCCAGATGGTTGCACTGGTAATTATACCAAATATTGGGTTGTTGGGAAAGCCATGGCATATTTTTCTATGTTTTTCAATGCTAAAATGCATCATGACTTTCCCAACGACCCAATATTTAAAGAAGAATTGACATTAATCCTTCACAAACTCTTCCAAAAAATAGAGGAGGAAGGAACACTTTCCCAACTCACTCTATAAGGCTAGTATTATCCTGATTCCAAAGCAGACAAAAACATCACAGGAAAATAAAACTACAGATCAACATCCCTTTTGAATACAGATAAATAAAGCAAACTGAATCTAGCAACATTAAATAGGTTATACACTGTGATCAAGTGGAATTTATCCCAGGAATGCAAGGTTGGCTCAACATGCATAAATCATTGTAATATACCATATTGATGGAATAAAGGACAAGAAATACATAATCATCTCAATTAATATGGAATAAACATTTGACAGAACACCCTTTTATGATAAGTCATTCAACAAACTAGGAATAGAATGGAACTTGCTCAACTTAATAAAGAGTATCTATGAAAAACCCATCGCTAACCTCATACTTAAAGGTGAAAGACTGCATACATTCTCCCTAAGGTTAGGAACAAGACAGGTTTGTCTGCTCTTGCCATTTCTATTCAACACTATACTGGAAGTTCTAGCCCAAGAAATTAGGTAAGAAAATAAAAGGTATCTAGATGGGAAAGGAAGAAATAAAACTATTTACAGATGACATGACATTATATACAGAAAATCCTATGGAATCTACTAGAAAAAAAACAACAACTAAAAAACTACCAATGAGGTTGCAGAATACGTTGTATTTCTATGCACCAGCAATGAACAATCCAGATATAAAATTAAAAAACAATTCCATTTACAATCACATCACAAAGAACAAAATAATTAGGAATTAATTTAATAAAAGAAGTACAAGACTAGTACACAGAAATTGATAAAACATTGTTGAAAGAAATTAAAGAAAACCTATATAAATGGAAAGACATCCCATGTTCATGCATTGGAAGACTTGATATTGTTAAGATGGCAGTACTCCTCAAATTGAACCAGGGATTCAATCCTTATCAAAATCCCAATGGCCTTTTTCGCAGAAACTGACAGTTTATGTGGAAGGGCAGTGAACCAGAATAGTTCAAACAATC
>NW_017732418.1:530192-534201 GCF_001890085.2 Hipposideros armiger | reverse complement strand
TTTCATCTCCCTGCTAAGGAGGTTGACTGGCTGCATCATGAATTCAAATGAGGAAAATGCTGCCCATCAGGAAAATGATCAAAAGACCCAGCTCACATGACGGCGCCTCCAGTGACCGAAGCTGTCATATTTGAGGGGGCAAAGGAGGGATGGTTTTATTAGGTCATTATTGCTGCTGTTAACAGATACCACACACCTGGTGACTTAGCACACATGTATGATTCGACCATACTGCACGTCAGAGGTCGCACTCAGGCCTCCCCGGGCTGAACCGGGGCGTCCACATCTTGGGTGCCTTTCTGGAGGCTCCAGGGGAGAAGAATCCATTCCTTTGCTCGCGGGTGTTGTTAGTGAGGCCCGTTCCTTGCTAACTGGGGTACCTGTTTCCTTGACGGTCCGCCCAGTCGGAGCCGAGTACAGCTTCTAGAGGTCACTTCGCTCCTTGGCCTGTGGCCTTGTTCTTCCATCTTCAAAGGCAGGAACACCAGGTCGAGTCCTTCTCAAGTGACATGCCTCCCACACATTCTTCCTCCTCCGTTTTCTAGTTTGAAAGACCCCTGTGATTAGACTGTACCCACTGGATAATGGAGGATGGTCTTCCATCTCAAGGTCTGGCCTTATGTAAATTAAATTTACATAATCATCTGCAAAGATTCTTTTTCCCACATAAGGGAACATATTAATAGATTCCAGGGATTCTTTGGGGGACTGTTATCCTGCCATAATGCTGTGAGTCCATACTGATATTCATAAATACTGTAGCAGGTACACAAGTGGGCGGAGGGCTAACCCCTCCTTGTATTATAGAAGTATCCACACTGCTTAATGTGGGAGATATGAGGGAAACAGAACACCACACTCATAATTGTTGCAAGCAAGGTCCACTAGTGGAGACTGAAATTAGTGGGTGGAGTTTTAAAAGATAACATTTGCGTAGTCTCAAAACANTATTATAGAAGTATCCACACTGCTTAATGTGGGAGATATGAGGGAAACAGAACACCACACTCATAATTGTTGCAAGCAAGGTCCACTAGTGGAGACTGAAATTAGTGGGTGGAGTTTTAAAAGATAACATTTGCGTAGTCTCAAAACAGCCTCACCCAACACATGTCTTCGTTACAAAGGGAAAATAGTAGCTTTCCTGTGAGGAAAGCTAGCAGACACTTGAACCAATGAATCAAGACTCATTTCCCGGAAATTAGATATATTGACGTCATATACACACAGATGTGGTGCATGAAAAGGGCACGTCGCGTTTGCCAAGCTCTTGCCAAAGTTCATTCCCTCCTCCGATTCACGAGAAAACGTCAGACAAACCAAAAACGGTGGCACTTGACCAACACTTAGAAAAATCGGTGAAATAACATTGGCAGTTTAGTTAATGATATTGGTCTAATATTAGTGTCTGGCTTTGAGAATGACAGTATGATTACAGGAGACGTTAACATTGGGGAACAGTAGGTGAGGGAGTACGGGAGTGCTGTCAATATTCTTTTTGCTACTTTTTTTTAAAGTCTAACATTATTTTTTGAAAACGTTAACAAAAAAAAAAAAGAACCTGTGGAGGGTAGTGGATAGTTTTAATTTTTTTTTCATTTTCCTTTTCTGTATTTTTCTATAATGATTATGTATATATGACTTTTTTTTGTTTAAATGAAAACGTTAAACATTGAAAAAAAATAAAAGGCCTGGCTTCACCATGACGCTCAGTACACCTGTCACAGGTGGGCAGGGCCCCAGAGGAGCTGGCTCACTGACAGGTAATCCCTGCGGTGTGGAGGGACCCAGGCCTGACACACCACCTCCCAGGTCACGGACGAGTAACTCTCCACACAGAGAAAAGCAAGGTCCCCGTTCAGAGCGGTGTCCTGTGTTGGAGTAGCCCGGGCTTGGAATCTGAAAACCAGTGCTGACTTCTCCTTATCCATCATCACTAGGTCTTGTTCCAATGAGCTCACGTCTGAACCAACCGTGTCCTCCTAAATGATCAGGAAACTAACCTTCTTTGGTGGTGGTTTTTGCAAGGATTAAGTGACACCAAGCGTTCTCTGATGACTGTAAAATCCTCTTCACTTTCCCACTGCTATTACTGTGTGGGATCTCTGATGGACAAGGGAGCCCCTGGCAAGTAGAAAATTCCTTGTGATAACAGATCTGAACAAGTTAAGCGAGCTCAATGCAAAAGCCCCTCCCTTCACTGAGGGGCGGCTGCAGGGAAGGCCTGGCTGAAAAGGGAGCTGAGTGAACCCTTTTCTCCTCTGAGCCTGCACTTTGGATGAAATATGCGTGGAGATTAAGCCATTTGCAGTTCATCTTGATTTTCGCTGCTCTCCTCATACTGCTCTGACCTTCCTTTGCCCCTGAGCGCTCCCAGTGCTGAGTGATGCCCGTGCAGGTAGAAATCGCAGGGAAAGCATGTCATGCGTGCAGTGTGCACGGGGATGCAGCAATTTAATTTTCTTTCGGTGCAAAGCACTCCGCCTGCTTAAAACTCATTTCCCTTTACAGAAAAGTCTACAGAAGTGTACTGGGAGAAGAACTTTTCCACTCCAAATAAATTCTGCTGCCTGTGCTTTACGAGAGGCGATTTATGAAGTTCATTTTAAAAATTGGCTCAGTAAAGGGAGTTTTCAATCTGAAACTAAGACAAACTAAGGGGAAAAAAACAAAAATATATGGAGACCTGGCTCATCGAAGCCCATTAGCTCAGCACTGGGGCACGCCTGCATAAAGCTAATGCCAGAGTCCAGTTTTCAGTCCTGATTATAGAGTGTAGACGGGGACTTAAAACAAATAATCAAAGGAGTCAGCTTTAGCGTCGACATCAGAGAATGCCATTGGAGAGAGAAGAGAAAAAGGGAGAAATAGCTTCCATTCAATCCTTGATTCTCAGGGTACCTGTTTTAAGAAAACATATAAAAGATTAAAGCTTGACTCACATACAGAATAAGAGAATTATGGTATTTATGGCCTGAAAACACCAAACCTCTTCATTCCCAGTGTAATTTCTGGCTAGTAATAATCTCATAACAGCCTAATAAAACCATTAATAATAGAAAGTTAATACACACAGCCAATTCTTGGTTCTTATTTACATTCTTGTCATTGGGTTCTGAATTTGTAGTTAGCGCTCACACCCAGCCCCCCTTGCAGCAAAGCAAAGATAACACATTCTTATTAAAAAATTCTTCTTTCTCTTATTGCACAGCCGTAGTAAAGAGGCAGATTTGTAACAGAGAGAAAAAGAATGATGTGCTCCGAATGAATGCCTCTGCCTAATATGATTAGCAAATCTTTGCAGGTAATTTTTTTTTCCTTGTGAGGGAAAAACATTCCATGCCCCTGTCGCATTCCTCAATTGATATGGAGGAAAATGAGTCATTAGGGATGGGTGATTGTGTGTGGCTGAGACAGTCCACCCATCTTGTGGCTGTATGCATTTTCCGTTTTATATTCTGCTCATCGCTCGGAGGTTCCAAGCGTTGCCTGAGAAATTTTAAATGTCCTTCTCTGCACCGAGCAGCAAGCGCGGAGAAGCTCGTTTCTTGAGCTTTCCCTGAGAGGCAGAGCTAGAGATGTATATGAAAAGAATTATTCTTCATATAGATGAAAAATATTTGCCCCAAAGTATTGAGCATTCCCTTTTCGTCTAAGCACGATGGTTGTAAAAGGCAGATTTGCATAATCACCCACGGCAGTTTATGTGGAGGGCAATGGGAAAAGGTGGTGAGGAACCCTGGGAAGCGCAGACGGTGACACTCTGTCCGTTAGCTCTCAGCTGAACCACCTGCAGCCAGCTACCCTCACCTTCCCAGGTCAGGGTTCCTGGGAAACGGGGGCGTGTCCTGAGTCAGCTCTACCAAGAGAGCCAACAGGAGGTCAGCATGAGTGGTTGTAACTACTGAACTACATCATTCACATTTTAGGGAGGATTTGAAGTGGTCAATGCCACAAGAACAGAAAATGGTTGATTTGTGGTTTCTCTATAACCCTAATTTGGCGAAGG
>NW_017732418.1:525476-527487 GCF_001890085.2 Hipposideros armiger | reverse complement strand
TTCTTTGGAAGGGCAGGTTTGAATGGGCCTTTGTCTCCTGTGGCCCATCAGTTGCCATGTGAATAGAAATCAACGACAACTTACATGCTGAATTGAGGTTCCCAGAAGCATATTGTGGGAATAGTTCTTGTTGGTAGCAAAATGTGTCAGTGTGTGTTAAAATGTGTTTAAAGCACTTCTGTAGACTGCTGTTGTCAGTAAACCATATGTTTCCATTTCTCGTCTCTTAAATAATAATAGAGAACATTCTAATACTAATTCTAATACTATGCATTAGGCACGATTCTATGCTCTTTCAATGACTTAAGTCATTTAATTCTCAAAATAGCTATGAGATGGAGCCTATCATTAACCTTACTTTATAGATGAAGAAACAGACACATGATAGTTAAGTAATTGTCAAAGTCACGCATGTAATTAAGTAGTGAAGCTGCGGCTCAGCCACAGGCAGGCTTGTTCCAGGGCTCAGACTGGCAAAATGCAAGAAGACATGATTATGTCTTTGCATATTTACAGATGTTATCCACCAGCAGTACGACTACACCTTTGCTAAAAGGATTGCATAGAAATGTTCAGGAAAAGTTTCCCAAAGATGCCAGCCTGGGGCTCACGCTGGCATTATCTATTTACAACAACTTTGTAAGAGCACATTCTTAGTTAACTGACAGTTGTCATATGGTTCAGCAATTTCAGTCCTTCATTAAACGTGATGACTTTTAAATCTGATGATGTCATTTCCGTTTCATTCAAGCTTCACTCTCACTATTCACGGGTCCGTATGCTTGGGAGTTGGAGTGGAATTTCTGAGTTTAAACTTTTGAAACCATTCAGAGTAGGCAGGACATTTTATTACAATACCCGACCTAAATACCTTGAACCAAGAAAGAAAGATGCAACTTTTTATTTCTAAATGTTTTCTTATTGCTAAGTGGAGCCATTTCTGTGAGGAAAAAATATTATGATAATTGTTAAAAATAGAAGTTGGAATAGTCTTTCTCCAAGGATTTATAGTGGAAAAGAAGTATTATATTGATTCTTTTGAAAAGAATGTAAAGACTTGCAATAAGCCAGCCATGTTTCCCATGCTGGAGATANAAAAAAAAGGTATGTTCCAGTGACATGAGTTCCCTGAAGCTGAGTGTTGTTAAACTGTTGAATCCCTTACAGGTTCATTCCTATTATTCATAGATGCAGGTTCTACAATACGTGGCAGGTGACAGGCTGCTGGTGTCTGGGGGAGGTGGGGCGGGGGTGACGTCACACCTGTGCGAGAGGGACTTGGAATTTATTACCGTGAAAGTACAATGATTGAAATTGATTTTAAATTGACAAGGCATAAGCACAAAGTCCCTGGAGATAAAGGTAAAGCATAGTTTTAAAAAAGTATCTCAGTTTACTTTCAAAACAATCCTATGTAAGAATTCCCACATTTCAGAAGCTATATTCTCCAAATCATACAGCAAGTAAATGGTAAAATTAAATGAATAATTACTGTATTCCACGTTTCTGGAAGTGACAAGGGATTTTACTGTGAATGTAGGTCTTCAAATGACGTTGGCTCTCAGAAGTGCAGGCTGCAAAAGACCAAAGGTGTGGCTGCAATTCTAGACTTGCTTTTCCCTCACGGTTTGCATGGTATGTAGTAATAGAATGTTCTTTACAGAAGCTCTGAACCAAACAGGAAATCAGTCATCTATTTTGAACTATTCTGATTGTGACATAAAAGGATATCAAATAAATAGAAAATTAGAAGTTAAATGAATTCAGACCTTCAAAGTCAATTCAGTCAAGTTTTGTGGGAGAATAATTGTTTTTGTGATTTTTTTTTATATGTACAGTTGAATTCATTGTTTGTAAGTTGAGACGGAGGAAAAGCAAAACCACCCCCCTCTATATAAGGTTCATTTTTCTATCAAAAAGAAAAATGTTTATAATTTGTGGCAAGACAGGATGCCAAGAAACAGATACAGAGGATGATCAGATCTCCCTACACCAAATATGCCTCACGCTT
>NW_017732418.1:507030-519896 GCF_001890085.2 Hipposideros armiger | reverse complement strand
AGAAGCATTCTGCTAATGCAGAAGTAGCTTCTTTCAGAGTATTGAAATCCTGAATAAAATCAGCACATTAATTCTAGAACACATTTACAGCAAACCACCCCTTACTAGCTCTTCCTCTCAGCCTGTTTCTTCAATTGTGAAATTCAGTTATTTATTTAGGTATTGGTGCTCGTAAAATGTTTTACTATTATAGGCAAAGGCCTGAATTGCTTGGAATATGAATAAGGGCTTGAATGAGAATTAGCTTTTATTATTAAAAATGGATAGAATTTATTTATCTAAGTGTTTATTTGTATTCTTATCCGAGCACAGTGACAGATGCATAGTACTTTGTGGTTCTCAATAACTACAGAATGTAGCACTTTCCCACACACTATTTTATTTGTTCCCCTACAGCTCATACATTATTCGCCATTCTTGAAATTAAAAATAAAATAAAACAGTCAGTAACTTTGCTACCATGGCATTCCTTTTGGGTTAATTAAAAAACATAGCACAAACATTTTAACATAAGAAGAGCTGAAATGAGAAAAAGAGGAAAGGTCGAGCATGCATAGTGAAGAAGAGATGTGGAAGCAGAAAATGAGAGTTGTTAAAAGAAAAAGAAATCCTTGTCTTCTCACTCGAAATGCTGTAGTTTAGAAACCATTGATTCTTAACTTTTCGGTAGCAAGTACATACAGGCCTCAAACTGAAAGTTGTACTGTGCTCAGCAAATGTAAAATTATGCCAATTAAATATCAAATATAAAATGAAGCCCTAACCCACCCCAGATTTAACTGTTGGTAAGGGCTGGTAATTGATGGTTTATAATCATTCAACCATGTATTTACCTTTGACTAACAAATGCCATCAGCAGTCTAACATCAAATAAGAAGACAAGGCATATTCATGGGTTGACACTGTTTCAGAAATTACAAGCATTAGAAAATAATTATTTTGGTAATGCTTTAAAAAACAATTATTAGTTGATGGTTTTGGTGTAAAGATGTCATTTTGTGACATCAATAACTGAAAGGGGTTGGAACAGTTTTAAATAAGCGAAGTTCTATATGTTATTGCAATTAAGCAGGTAAAATTAAAATTCAAGTCTTTGAACATTAGACTATTAAATGTAATCCCAGTGTTAACCACAAACATAATATAGAATATGCACAACAATAAATGAGATAGGAATTAAAATGGTTCACTATAAAACAACAACAAAAACAAAAATTAAATACAAAAGAGACAGCAATGCAGGAAGTATAAGGTATATAGAAAACAAATCACAAACGATAGAAGTTAAGTCTCTCCACATCAGTAATTACTTTAAATGTAAATGGTTAAGGTTCTCTTTCAAAAGACAGAGATTGGGGCCGTCTGAGTGACTCAGTTGGTTAAGAGCTCGCTCAAGAGTTTGAGCTCTGAGCAACAGCGGTTCGAGTCCAGCCTGAGCTGAGCAGCTTCTGAGCTGCCAACAGGTAGCAGGATGGCTCAGCTTAAAAAAAAAAAAAAGAGATTGTCAGAGAGGATAAGAAAAATGATTGACCTATATGCTATCTACAAGGGACTCACTTTAGATCAAAAGACACAAATCGGTTGAAAGTAAAAGCATGGAAAAAGATATTTCATGCAAATAATAACCAAAAGAGAGCTGGAGTGGCTATACTAATATCAGACAAGCTATACTTTAAATAAGAAAAGTTAGCATGAGACAAAAAAGAATATTATATATTAATAAATGTTTCAGTAGAACAAGAAGACAGAACAATTATAAACATTTATACACCCAATAACAGACCATCAAAACATATGAAGCAAAACTTGAAGGATAGAAGGGAGCAATAGGCATTTCTGTAATAATTGTTAGAGAATTCAATATCCCGCTCTCAATAACAGATAGAACAGACATAAGATAAATAAGGAAATAGAGGACTTGAACAACACAATAAACCACTAAATCTAACAGACTTACATAGAACACTGTGCAACAACGCTGTCTGCATTCGTCTCAAGTACACAAGGGACTTTCTTTAGGATAGACCATCTGTTAGGACACAAATTGTCTCAATAAATGTGAAATGATAAATATCATACAAAGTATCTTCTCTTATCACAAAAGGATAAAGTTAGAAATCAATAAAAGAAGGAAAACTGGAAAATTAGCAAATTTGTGAAAATTAAAGAACATACTCTTAACCAATGGATTGAAGGAGATATCACAATTCGAAAATTAGAAAAAACTTAGAGATGAATGAAAATGAAAGCATAACATATCAAAAGTTGTGGGAGGCAAAGAAAGCAATGCTAAAATCGAAATTTATAGCTATTAATGCTTAGATTAAAAAAGAGGGAAGACCTCACAACAACGTAACTTTACAACTTTAGGAACTAGAAAAAGAACAAAGTAAACCCAAAGCCAGCAGACGAAAGGAAATAGTATAGGTTAAAGGAGAAAGAAATGATATCGAGAATAGGAGAACAAGAGAAAGTCAAAGTACCCAAAAAGTTGGTTCTTTGAAAAGATCAATGAAATCGAGAAACCTTTAGCAAGATTGTCTGGGAAAAAAGAAGACTCAAATGACTAAATCAGAAACAAAAGCAGGACAATAATACCAATTCTACAGAAATGTAAAGAGGATAAGAGATTTCTGTGAACAACTATACATTGACAGACTGGATAACCTACGTAAAATGGGACAAATTCCTAGAAGCCCAAATGGCCATTCCTCATAATCCTAGAAAACGATAACGCATTTCTAGCATAAAGTAGAAATGATAATTGGAACAGTCATGATGGTTCCTCAAAGAATTAAAACTAGAACTGCTGTATAATCAAGCAATTCCAATTCTGTGTTCTCATTATTGAGACTCATTATTCATTTGGATTAATTGTATTCCCTCCATGGTACATGAGTCTTCAGAGTTGCCATGTTCTATGTATATGAACTTGCCGTCCTCTTTTTTCATTATTTTGGTGGAAGCATAGCCGTTGTCCCTCTCTTGTAGTAAATTCCCAATAACACCCATTCTTTGTGAGTGAGTGCTCTCGCCCCTCAAAAAGATGGTGTGGAAAATGAAATGGTTAAGGATGGAGCAGAAAGGTAAAGGTATGGGAGTGTTTGTCAATTCTAGCATGAAATATTGACGAGCACTGGGCGTCTTCTCCTCTGGATTATATAACGTGCATTGCTGGCTAAAAACTGATGCATTGTTAAGTCAGAAATGCATGAATGAATAAAGTATGACTATAAAGATAGAAGATTTTATTATGCAAGCGTAAGTGGAAACCTCTGACTTCCAGTATCGCATTATTCTCTGAGGCCCAATAAATGTAGAGCAATGGGGAAAAAAAGCAAAGGACCTTAGAGAGTGATTTATGATAAAATACGAGAAAAATTATATATGGATGCTTTGGTCCAACTTGAAGTCATGTGGGAAGTGAGGAGAAATGGATCATATATTTTCTTCCATTCAGTACCTACTCAAATGTTCACACTGAAAATGCCTCGGAAATGAAAAAAATACGGCCTCCAGGGCTGCCGGAATTCTGGTCACAGTCCTGCCATATTTGAAAATGGGATGATAAGTGACATTCTGCCATTGACTTTAGATGTGCTTTGTGTCCTTAGCTGTGTGACAAGCGTGTGTTTTCTCCTACACAGACATGTTTTAAAGAGGTTTACAACTTCCTTGGACTTGGACATCTTCTCTGCCTTTGCCCATCTACATTATTTATCACTCAAGTCTTGTATACCTTGTTTCATAAATTCTCATTCCAGTGCCAGCTGTCATCTATCTCCACCTTGCAGAGATTAGTGGAGAAAGTTCTTTTTCTAATGATTTAATCTCAGTAAGATGAAAAGCTTAAAAAAAAAAAAAGGTATCAGCCTGCATGTGGAAAATTTTCTGAAGAATGCTTATTTTATGTCCCCACTTTTTAAAAATGGGAACACCTTCTGTATTAGTTTCTACAACTGGAATAACTTCTTCTGGTTCAGACATGTTATAGATTAGATATATTTTATGTTGGCCTACACAGTTTGGCCTAGTTTAGCACGTAAGAGAGAGAACCCTGAGATGAGAGGGCCTGGGTTTCGAATCCCAGCAACACCATTTCCCAGCTCTGTGGTTTGAGGCAGGTTAACGAGCCTCTCAGAGCCTCCGTTTCCTCATCTGTAATACAGAGGTAATTCTACCTGGGACCTATTACTTATGTGCAGGGAAGAATACCTGGCATGTAGAAACACTCTATCGAAGCTTAGCTATGATGAGTTTCTGAATCAAATAAAGAAGTTGAAATAAAGATAACAGGCCCTCAGCTTTCCAGCTCTACCTTAAGAAGAAATAAATCAATGGGAAATCATCTAGTTCTATAATAATAGAGACTGGCAGTGGGAGATGGGATTAATTAAAGAAAATTGAGTCTCATCGAAGGTTTGGGACTGTGTATTGGGTTTATTCAAATGGGATCTGATTCCAAACTTGACACTTCTAGCTTTCCTCTCTAAGTACAAGCTACGCACTCCAATGTGGTATCACCACAGAGGACAAGTTCCGGCCCAGGTACAATTACTAACATCATCTCTATCACTAGTTACACTCATATAGGAGAAGCAAATCCACAGAGTGAAAATCCCCTCCTTTAGGGCCAGAGGTAGAGGTCTGGGGACAGATGTCAGCACCATTACTCAGTTTTATTTTATTTATGCTATTTTTAATATTATTATTGGCATGTAGTGAAATAAATACTGTATTTTTTCTTTTCATACTTTTAGTTGAGCATCACGTGTGCTTTAATTTTTATGCATGAATGAGATAGATGAAATTGAAATAAGCCTTCTAAAAATCCCCCAGAATAGTCCATAAACCATTCTTAAGCATGCTTCACGTCTGGTTTATTCCAACATCATCATCATAGATTTCCTGTGTTTTCTCAGCTCTCCCATGTGACTCTGGCTTGATCCTGACCCATCTATTAATTCCAAGGCCAGACATTACAACCAGGTCATCATCCCGTCATCTTCGGCTCTCCTTTGATAAATGATCCCATATCCTCATAATACATTGTCACCTCTTCTTCATCCTCGCTATTGCAAAAGACAACTCACGGTTTTCCCACTGGGAGTTTTATATTCTTTCATTATTTTCCCTAAATTCTTGTCGTTGTGCTTTTTCAAATGCCTTTCTGATCGAGTTGCTCTCCTCCTTTAAAGTATTTCATAGTTCAGAAAAGGTGTATGGTAAGATACACACCCCTTAGTATAGCGCATTAAATGATTATGGATTAGTCTCCATTTATTACCTTATTCCTGTTTGTGCTCTCCTTGGGGAGTGACGTCCAGTTTTCCAAGTAGGGTGTGTGTGTGTTAATGACCCTGACCTTTGGTCAGCCTTCTCCCTGTGCTTAGAATGCTCCAGGGATGAACCAGGTGGGGTGTCTGCCTGAGGCTAGTGGGGGCCTAAGGATGGAGCACAGTGGTGTAGGGTGTCATTCCTGATATAGCGTCATGGTGAGGTGTTTTCCAGACTAGCCTGTAGGCTGATCCACGTAGTGGATAATTACCTCGTGAGCTTCTCTTATGCTGCCTCTTTTTGGCATCTGTTTTCTCTAACCCGCTGTACCCTTCCATGGGCTTGGTCAGCTGCCACCTTGGAGCCTCAGTCATGTTATATACAGATGTCTCTCAAAGCATTTTCGTGCGCCATTTTTGGTTTACTCTTTGATTCCTGTAACTTAAACGTTTAGATATATGGTGTATGAGCTTTTGTCTTTCCCTGCACCCCAAATGTTAGGGGCAGACCAGTGGGGGAATTGCAAAGGCACGCTCTTCTCGCTTCACGGTTGGTCCCTGTGTACTTTCATGTAGTCATCTCCGAGCCAGAAGGTCAATTTAGATTCATAAAATGAGACAAACTTCCAGAGCCAGCGCGCTGGCGCAGGAGGAGGCCTTCAACACTTCACCCGCGATCTTAAGCATGAGGTAACTGAGACTACGAATTTTGTCCCAAACAATGCAGAAAGGTAGTGGCAGAGCCAAGACAAAAACCGAGATGCATATTTCTCTTTGCCTTTTATCTCTTTTTAATGAATGCATTTATTTTATTTATATCACTTAATGAAATTATTACTGTCAATAACTCCTTTTTAGGCCCTATCAAAAGTTCAAAAAATCAAAATCATGTTAATGCATGTGGTAAAGTCAAGACCCAATGGCTTTTATCGCAGTTGCATTTTTAATTTTGTAAATAAATGATGTTATTTCTACCGAGTCAGTGACTGACATTTTTAAGGACTGTGAAATGGTATTAGTCAGATATCCCATTAATATTTATAGAGAACATCTTATAAAATTGAAGTTATGATTTCTTTAGTTGCATGTTTATATACATATTAGAAATTACAAGAGACCATAAAAATGTAAACAACCAAAATTTTATATTCTATTCATTGAATAATATACATATTCCAAACATTGGAAAAACTGATATAGATCAATTAAGAAAATTTAACAAATGAATTAAATCTGTGCTAATGTGTCATACTGGCTTTAAAATTGATTAAATAATGACACTGTTCCAAAATGAAAAAAATCTTCTTTGGGGACTATAACTTGCAGTTCTAATATCTAGATGAAGTTATTACTGTGACTGTCTTAACATTCTGCAGTTCTGCTTTGGGTATCTTATCATATATATTAGAAGTAAAGGACTAAAAATTACTGCCCAGAAACGTATTGCTTATTTTCCATGAAAGTATCATCCAACTATTTAGCCATATCTGAATACCCCTTTCAATTAATTAAAACTTAATGTCCACTCACATGCATCACCTATCAGACGCTCATTTGCATTCCGATGAGTACGAAAGCACTGGCATTCATTCTGGAAAACACATCTGCTCAGTGAAGGGCAAGAAGTCATGGCTATAGAAAGGGTGCTTAAAAATGCATCACAGTCAAGATCAAGAGGAAACTGTTTTCAGAAATTGTGAGTCGCTGAGGTATTAGCATGTAAATATGAAACTTTATTATATGCGTGACCCCCACCCGTTTTCTTCCAGCATCCATTATCCATATTTTACAAAGGTGGTCGATCAACCTTTAACTTTGCTATCTTTTTATACGTCGTCTCCTTTAATTCTTTGAGGGAGGCAAATGGGCAAGAAAAGAAAAATAAAAGGTAAAATGTTAAAGCAAGTGTTCCCAGATTTAAGAAATGAAATATGCTATTAACAGAATGAGACTCTGCCTTTATATGTTTGTTCTCCTGTTGAGTTCATTATTCCCCATTCATTGCCACAGATAATTAAAATCATTAAAAACTGACCATTCAATTGATTTTAATCCATAAAAGCTTAGATTCCCCAGCAATATCAGTGTGATCTTTTAATAAATGCCTGCACTTGTTTCTGTTGGGAGTGGGTTAGGCAGCAGTAGAGCAAAGGTTTTGCATATTTAGGCAATCTTTGAAAATATTTGTGTCACCATGTATTAACAGAGCAGAGGCACAGCTCATTCATTTGCGTTTAGGTAAGGAATTGTCTAGGGGTTAGGGTACAAGACTGTTATAGTACGTGTCTCTTGAGTGGTGACTCTGTCAGAAGCCATTCCTGTGACTCAGACGTGCTTGGATGCACAGCCCACGGGAACTGGGAGCTTGGAGACAGCGCTCCGTTGCCCTTTGTAATGTGCAGATGTCGTCAGACTATGGAAATACTGTGTCAGATTAAAGATGGCCGCATGCTGGTTGGTGGTTTTTCTACCAAGAAGTGGATTCTGTTTTTCCTCTCCTTGAATGGGGGCTGCCATGAGACTGCTTTGACCAGTGGGGTATGGTGGAAGGGTGGCTATGCCAGGTCTAGGCCTAGCTTTCAAGAAGACTGGGAGCTCCCTTGCTCTTTTGGAGCCCTGGGCTCCCATGTAAGAAGTTAGACTTCCTTCTGGAGAGAACGAGGGAGAAGACCTGAGACTTGGTGGGGACCTCCGGGCTCCAGCCCAGCCCAGGTTTCTCGCCCTCCCTGCCAGGGACCAGGCACAAGCGTGAAGTTATCCAGGATGATCAGGACAAGTGGAGCTTCCAGCTGCGTATCACTGCATGATCACAGTCAGCACCACGTGCAACAGAAGGGCCACCCGGAGGTCTCCCCAGCTTACATGTGTGGCCCAGAGTACTGTGACATATTAAAATTGGTCTTTTTGTCCCTAACGTTTTCAGCAGTTGCTACACAGCAATAGATAACCATAAGAAATGCTCATCTTGAATTTGTTTTGATTCTTTTAATGAAATGAATTGCCTACATTGGAAATAATGTTGGAAATAATGGAAATATTGGAAATAAACCAAATATATAGTTTTTTTTGGGGGGGGTGGTGGAGGACAGACAAAAATAACCAGACAGACTAAGGGTAGGAACCAACAGAAGAAACATTCCAATGTGAAATGAGGAGATGTCAGCATTAAGAATGACAAAAATCTTACTGCTAGATGTATGATATTGATTGGAACAGACTGGCCTCTATGGCGTAACATTTTGTTTCTTCCAAATGATATATTACCATTAATTATGGGATAATTATAACTCATAATGGAATTTGTTTAGTCCAGCTTCTTGGCCTGTAAGTATAGACAGCATAAGACTTTTTAAAGGTCTCTCTTAGTTTGGATGCTTTAAGGAGATAAAGCATAAAACATAAAAAAAACAACCAACTCCTGTTATTTTTTTAACCTAATCTAATTAATGAAATTAATGATTCATCACTAGGCACCTGTAATAGAAGACACTAAAATTTCAGCAAGGAGAGGAAATTATCAAAATAGTCTTCATTTTCCATCAAAACCACCAACCCACAGTCAATAAAATTCTTACCGTTAAATGTTGCAATAGTTTTTAAAGCTTAGAAGTTAAAACAGCTCAGATAACTTCCTCAGAAAATGTGAAGATATTAACTCATTTGTTGCAATGGTCGGATATATCTAAAAGAATATTACCATCCACTGACTGCGGCTTTTGAATTTACCCCACAAGCTCAAAAAAACTTTTTCCTCTACTGCAGAGTTAGAGTATACATGCATTAAATCGGTAAAATATCAACTTTTTAAATGTTTGTGGCATTTTGACACATTTTGAAAAAAAAATTGAAATCAAGTAACGCAGTGAAAGGATTCAAAGTCCAATCAGAAATTGACAAAGATGAAAATACTGACAAGGTACTGAAAGTTTTCATGTACCATCAAGGGTTTTAATTGACTGAGTCTTCAATATGAGATATTCATCACGTGACTTTTTTTTTTTTTTTTTTACTTCCAGTGACATAGTTACAATTAAACGGAGATAACCTTTGAATTTCGGGATGGTGCATTCAGACTATCCGCAAGGGTAACTGAAAGCAGCACCTAGATTCATGCACCAAATGAACGATGCTCGTATTTTGTCCCAGCCACTGTTTCCTGGTTTTACCTTGGAAATTCGTCATATCAAATTGAACCCCGAAGGCACACGCTGCTTGCAGAAGGGAAGCTTACTGTCTTACAATCGTGACATGGGTAGGAGCAAACACAGACATGAATGGTACTTGATGGATTCTTAGGAGAAATGCATTTAGAATCTTTATTCGTCAAAATCCCAGAGCTTTGGCCAGGGGAGTGGTGGCACAGGAGATGGAAGTAATGGTGCCCTGCGGCTGTGGTGGAGCTGGCCAAGCAGAATGGACCCCTGGGTGGCATGGGGTCACACAGCAAAGGGTCTTAAAGTGGGGGTGCCCACCGTCTGCTCTCCGCTTACCCACCTGACATAGAGGCAGAGTCTCATCAGCCCAGACAAAGATGGACAGACCTTTTGTATTTTCATAGGTCTACTGTAGGAGTGTCTTTTGCTAACTCTCACAATGATGACCTTTCAATGGCGGTGGCCCCGGGTCTAGCTGTCAACAGCTGTGTCCAAAGAGACACAGTGAAGCTCACCCTCATTTTTTATTGGCTCTAGACTGACGCAGGGATGGGGCAGTGTGTAAAGCAGAGACACTTGAATTTGGGTGGAGTTAGGATTAATTCTCGGGGTTTCGTGTAGGTTGAAGAAAGTTATTCTAGTTGGCAGCTGGATATTCCTGGATAGAGTTAAAATCAATCTCTCAGTGAGAATAATGAGTAGGAGTTACTTTGCGGATTAGAAACTAAAATTGGGAAGAGATTTAGGGCAAGATAGGGCACCAGGCTGAGAAGGAATGATGGGTGAGCGCAGTTGGAGGCTAACGAGTGCGTCATGGCTCCAACGGCAGTTACTCAGACTGGGTGGGCTGAGGTGGCCAGTTGCTTGTCTTAAATGAGATATGAAAAAGTGGATAAATATTAAAGCTAAAGCAAGAATTTCTGTGCTATAATCCTTTCATTTGTGCTCCAACACTTCCTCAAGGGTATGAGTTGACTCTCCCCAAATATTAGTACTACTAATAATTGTTTATTAAAATATTAAAAATATTACCCAATATTGACTTATAATACTTCCCATGTCCCAAGGGCTGTGTTAAGTTCATTGTATATTTTATTTCATCTAACATCTCTATGAGGTGGATATATTTTTCCTATTTTCTAATTTCGGAAGCAGACTGAGGCCGAGAGATGTTAAGTCACTACTGACAGATACACAGAAGTGGCAAAGGTGAGATGAACCCAAGTCTAATATTTCTTAAATGTTAACCATTACACTAAGCTACCTCTTCTCTATGATTAGAACTATTTTGGTGAAAAGGTTAAGACACACTAAGCGTGTGAAAGTTTCTTCAGTGATTCTACAATTGTATAAATTATAAATGTTAGACACTACAGATTAACAGGAGGTCTGATACATCAAGAACACATAAGTCATTTATCTAAATATATCTAACAGTATAGTTGGAAATGTCTGAAACAAAAACTTGTTGAGTTTTAAGCAGAAAAGGTCAAATCCACCACCATGTATAAAGCAGAAACTTAAAAGAATTGCAAGCCAAAATGTATCCACATGTGTCAGAAATGGATGAATCAAGCTGTGTTTATCTGTTTTTTAATTGTGATTCCGTTGCCAGAGATTTGGATTAAATAGGTCTACGATGGAATTTAGTATCTGTAATTTTCAAAAAGCCCATTAATACCCACGTCCTTCCTGGTTTGGGCATCACTGTCCTGCGACTAGTCTTGAAGGACTCACCTGCTTAAATATGCTCACGATCTGACCAGTAACCTCAGCCATCTCTGGGCATCTCAGGTGACTGATGAGTGAAAATAACGCTGTGATATTAAGATGGTGTCTAAGTCCCTTCCATTGGCTTGCATTTAGAAAAATGGAGACATGTAAACATACGATGAAGAGCTTGATTTAATGGAACACTCCCAAAGAATGCTTGCCAATTTAACAGTATACCAGTTCAGGGGCTGAAGTTTTGTTGTTGGTTGTGGAGTGCCGGTGGTGTTGAGCAATACAAAGGAAGTATAATGAATGCCCAAAATGGCAGCTTCAAGTTGTTGCTAGATTGCTGGGATCAACAGACCAGGGCCCGTTTTCTAGCCTGACACTTTCTACAAAGTTGTAAAAACTCCCCTTTTGTAAAAACAGAAATAATGCCAACTCTTTACAGGTTTGGGGGGGGAGAATGTGTGCAAACCACTGGCTGAGAATAGACCATAAAACAATGTAATTTCTCCTCCAGAAATACATAATCTACTTAGGGAGCCAAAGTGTAGAAATATAAAAATAGTTAATTATAATGCAGTGTGGTCAGGGGTCAGTGAAGACTTCTCAGTGTGGATTCGGCTAGCTTGCCCTTCCTGCACCCCAGGTTTGCTCATTTACCCAGGGGAGATAATCGAAAGAGGTGGACTTCAGTGGCAGGTTTTCCTGCTGTTTCTATGGCAACCAAATGAAAACAATTGCAACACTTCACTTCAGTCCTTAATGCAATTTACTCAGAACATTTGCTGAGCACCCACTGTCTACAGAGAAATGTCCTGGAAGGTTATGGCAACAAGACATTTTATTGTCATACGTGGAAACTGCTAGAAGAAAATATAACTTTCTCTACAAATGTCTGAAAAATTTTTTTAAAACTCTGCCTCCTTTTCACACATTAGGTTTTCCAGATTTTACTTGAGCCGCAAATGTTTCTTTGCAAAGTTAAACACAGATGAAGTTACCAAGAAAAGAGAGAAATTTGTCTTCTATGCTGAAAATGATTTGAGTTGCTTGAGACAATTGTTGGATACTGCTCTACTAATAGTAGCACATTTCTCTCTAGAATTTTCTACTGGGAATATAGATACACCTATTTCCCCCCTAGTACAAATACAGGAAAAGTGAGATTAAGCAGGAAGCATGACATTAAATAGTGTTAAGTAGTAAATCAGTTTTGGCGACCTTTCTCATATAAGCAAGCTACCATATATAATGACCAGCTGCAGAATGTCAGAGAAAGAACCCAAAACATCTTTCTTTTCACCTTCTCATAGCTGCCTGTGGCCGGTCCACTCCGGGCTGGAACAAACACCAGGTGTCACCCACTAACCTTCATATGTATTCAAAATTCTTATGAATAATGGTTTTGCCTTGACACCTGTCTCTGCAAGCCACCATTTTCCGGAGCAACTTTCCACTGAGGTTTATCTCACCCAGATTGGTTGTAGTTGTATCGTACTGTGCCCTTTCACCCATCTGCATATTGCCCGTCCTCACCTGAGCTGGAGAAAAATCGGTGAAACACGGCGACATCGCACACAGACGCATGCTTATTTAAGCTGTGTGTATACTTGCCTGTATTCCATTTTAAATATTGTTTCTTCTTACTACACAATCAGCAGAAGCTCCTCATATGAAAACTAGAAAATATTGTGAACAAAATAAGACTATTAAACTA
>NW_017732418.1:495494-506664 GCF_001890085.2 Hipposideros armiger | reverse complement strand
TCAGGAAGGAACAGACTCGGACACGGGGTTTCTCCAAGGCTGAGACTTAGGTCTCATTAGCGAAGGTCAGACTGTCGGTGGAAATGGGTGGAAATATTTCCAAACTTTGAGCTTTTGCTCGGTCTAGTGGGCAAGATGAAACATAAACACACGTGAATGAATAAATGTCTTTAAATAGTATTTGTGTGATGACTAAAAAGCAAAAGTATGTTGTGATAAAATGTTATTGGAGAGGTGGCTAATTTAGATTGTCAGTCAAGAAGAACTCTCTCTTAAAAAATCGCATTAGCAGGTACTTCATTGGTATTAAGAAGCTAGCCTTGCAAAGATCTGCAGACAGAAAAATGGAAAGCTCCCTCTCCCCTAGGTAGGAGCAAATTAACACCTTTGTGGGTCACTATGAAACGGGGAAGGTCTGGATCTTGATGAGTGAGGGGAAGAGTGAAGGATATTATGTTGAAGACCTGGACAGCAGGCAGGGGCTTTAGGTCTCTGGGACCCGGAGACAGGGATTGTAGTGTTGAGTTTTCATCAAAGTAGGATGAACATAACCAAAATGAACAGGTTTTGGCAAGGTATTAACATGACGTGACCTATATAAAACAACAACAACAAAAAACCCCAACTTGTTACTATATGGAAAATAGATAGCATCCTATTGATTCATCTGTCTGCCATTTGAAACGTGAGTCTGTCGTGGGTCAGAACGGTGCCATGACTGCCCGCTTCTGTAGCATCTGGCATATTCCTTGAAACTTGGTAGATGCTTTGTAAAGTCTTTGGAATAAATAAGTGATCGATTGAGTGAATAAAATAGATTAATAAATGAAACCGTTTCTCAATAGGGAGTTACAAAGAGTGAGAAAAGAGTGCCGAGTGGTAGCTAACCATGTAGAGAACCCTCCTGGGCCACCCGTCTTCCATGGTGATATCTGCGAGGACAGCAATCCAGGTGGCAGGCTGGCTGTACCCTGTCCCTGTCACCTGCTGGGACCGCTGAGCGTGAGCACCATGTGCCTTTCCCCCAAGAGACTTAGAACAGAACACGTGTGAACAGCAGCACGGCCGGGATCCCCGTGCACTTCTCTGGTCCTTGTAGTCCTCATGAGTTCATCAGAAATGCTGAGAATTATGGCTGAAAAAGTGGAGAGAAACGTAGGCAGGGCTGATAACGAGAAGAGCTTCTGCGGACTCAGCTTTGCCACCATCATCTGTATTCCCACTCTCGGAACTCATATCCACTGACATGTGACATTCATGCTGAGATATTGTAATGGGCAAGGAGGAATCACCTTGAGGAAAAACCTACTTGAAACGAGGGAAACGTGATGCGTCTCCAGTCAGTTTAATGATGCAGGGATGGCCTGTGTGGTAAGGTAAATACTGTAGATATGGGGCGGCCAAGAAATAGGGGAAATGACATTGTACCTCGATTCTTCTCTCCTTGAAGGAAAGAATTCAATCGCAAGACGGCTTTGTGCAGAATAAAACAGCCAGGAATTTATTAGCAAAAGAGAGTGCACTTGGAAACGTGGAGCAGGCTGACCCAAGAGAGAAGCAGCCTCACCTTACGGTTCACGAAGGCTGTGATTTCTACGGGTAGAATTGCTCCCCCCTCCCCCTTCTCTTGTCTCCCCTTCTCCCCCCGAGGTGCCTAGTCCTCTGGCATTTAGCAATGCATTTCTTTGGTTTAGGGGCATGTGTAAACACATCCCTTAGGGGGACGTGTAAACCTGGAATCCTGGTGGGCCGGTAAGTAAGGCATTGGTGGTCCTGACAAACAGGATGCGTTCCCTTCTCTGACTTCTGACAACATACCTCATTGATTTGGGGGTACGAGGAAGCCTGGAATCCTGCTGGGCAGCTGCCAGGGGCTTGACCCAGGTAGGAGCTGCAGCAGGGGGCTTTCTAACTGGGGCTAAGTCTCTCCTTGTTTGTATCTGTGTGCCCACCCTATCAAAACTGAAGACCGATTTCTGGCGTGACTACTTTACTCTCTAGCCAACATTAAATTAATAACAAGCGCACTTGTGCTCTCTGACACTGCTGTCCTTTTTGCTGATGAGTACATGCCCGATCTTTGTCGTAGTCTTTAGCCACAGCTTAACCTGTTGAAACCCGAACTATGCACCGGTCTATCACAGAATCATGCCCTTCACAGACCCTCAGCACATACTCCTTAATCGCAGCTGGGTTGCACTTACTAAGTACATTTGCAAGAATGTGTTTTTCCTGTGATGACAGCAAAGAAAGGAAACTACAGGGGCACAATCATGCTAAAATAATCTTCCCCCAAATTCACATGGCTCTATACTTATTACTCGAAAATACAGCCAGCCACACGTGTTCCAGAGCAAGGATTATAGGACTGTCGGAAACTACAGGCTTTTCCTGGTTCTTTATAGAAGCAGATATTCATGGAATACAATGGTTGTTAGTGACCGATTGAGCAACAGCATAGAAAGAACCTGGACTGGGGTGATGCACGCCAATTAGCAAGTTCCAGAAGCGTTCGCCAGGTGAAGCACACGGGCTGTTCCAGACAGCAATCCAAGCAGCGGGGCAAGAAGACCCAACTCGGAAGTAGGCCACACCTGAATTTCTGCCTGGTAGGCGATGTCATGTTGTTTGATCCACTTATAATTAGCATGATATATGGTGGGAGACTTTTCCATGTTAAGAAAATTTTAAAAGATACTGATCATAATTACCTTACTAGAGTTTGACTGCAAAAACTAAATGTATTTCCCAAGTGAAGAATGAAACGCAACCTGACCCTTTGGGAGGGTGAAAGAATTCTCAGAGCATCTGCAACTCTAAATTTAATGAAGCAATAAAACATTCACAGAGAACGAACCAGATATTTGCATATGAACTGTGACCAATGATTCACTCTGAAAACAATGTGAAGGTAGATTTACAGTGGAGCTCAGGGTCTGCATAGCGAGGTGTAAATGAATCAAACAATACACAATAAATTTCACGGACAGTTAAGTTTTAGTTCTGGTGGTGTGAATCACAGGCGGGCTTCCATTATGGAGAGAGATATCGTTGGGATGAAAAAAACAGTGAAGTAAAAATGCCTCATCCTGTTTTAAGTACCTGAGCTTTAGAGGAAAGAGAAACTCAGTTGGGGTGATAACTAGTGGCTAGAGGAACAGAAAAGATTTCATCTCAGTCCCTAAAATAAAAGGAAGAATCAAAGTTAAGCTGCCTGTGTGACCTCTGTGAACAATGCCAGGCTGAAATGAATCAATTCAACTTCCAATTTGTGGCCCAGCTGTAGAAATGGGTCTAAAAAAATAAAAAGGATTGGTCAGAAGAGGCGGACAGAGAGAGCCTGCTGGGTAGATGTTTGATCGAGCTCAACTTGGCTCCATGCGATGAGAAAAATCAAACAGTTCTACTGTGTGTTGGTGGGACATTTATGGATTTTAATTCTGCTGGAGTGCGCATGTTCATGCTATCTAGTAATAGAGGTGGACGGACCATGTCACCTCGCACATTTAATCTGCATTTATCAAACTTCCAACTTTATTTCCTTCGTTGATCTGAAGAGTTAGACATTCAGAATTCATAAATAAAGTTTAGCAAGTAAACCAAATAATTGGAAGCACAGATACACTTGGTATGGTTAAAGACTCAATGCATTTTCAAAGCCTAAATAAGCCTGCATGCAACAATTTAATAGAAAAACAGTATAAAAATATTTTAATATTAAGTTGTATTATGGCTTACAGTCCCCGTTATTTTCTCCACTCTCCTGGGGGGGGAATAATAGTTCAGTACAAAATTTGCATATCTCTAAATCTTCTGAATCTAGTAAAAAACGTTACCTTTTAAATAGTAAATCTGCATTTCAAAAACTGATAAGCGGTAAATAGCCCAAGACAATTCCATGTGTTCTCTGTTGTTAAAAGTTACAGTGAGGTATTGTTAAGACATTTCTTGTCATTATTTCTAGCAAGGATTTTATTCAAAGGTACACTTTCATTTAAAAAATAAATTCTCTTTCAGACTTTCCTCCAAACCTGTGGACTACTAGTATATAGAGGACCAAAAACGTTTTCTACCAAATTTTATGGCCATTTAAAGTAGAAAGGTAAAAGGAAAACAGTTTTGAATAACTGTCCATCCTGATCACATGTCCATAGGGGAAGGAGGGGTTTGGGGCTCTCTTCCCAGCTGCCTCTTAGCGTTCTAGGAGGTCTCTCCATATAATAACGCAGAAGTAGCTTATAGTTCTTCAGTTACACTTTACCACTCAAGAGATGATCATGATTAGGACAAATATCGAGATGCTGACAAAGTCGCACATATGTATTCTGTAGTGGTTGACTTTTTCTGTTCAGTTAATTTGGTGGGGAGAATGCTACTGATGGTGGGGTTATTGCCACTGGGCGCTCTATTCATTCGTTTGTCTGCAGATGAATACAAGGAGTAAATAGATCTGCAATTTGGTTCCAGCGATGCCGCTGTCTGTTCGGTACACGGGAAAAGTTACCACGTAGGCAAGCTTCAGTTGCCTTATCTACAAAATGAAATGCAAAACACCACACAGTGCCTTAAATGCCCAAAGCAGACGCTCATATTTAATTCTGTTTAATAACATTATTTCATGCAATTGCAATAATTGATGAATAGCAGTTTATATTAATTCACTGATACCACGGAGTGTGTTACTAGATGTCGCAGAGCAGGCACGCATCCTCTTATCAACCATTTTGGGACAAATGGAAATAACTATTATTGGAAAGAAGAAAAAATTTATTTCATTTGCTTGAACTTGTGTTTACACAATTTTGTGGTGAGATGAGGTGTTCAGTGTGCCTGTCAGTCTGTGGTCAGTGCTGGGGCTTTATCTAATTGATGACTGTGCCTCATTAGAAGAACTTCTGGAAACTATTTTCCCGAACAGCAGGATTGCTCATGCATAAACTTAATGAACTCACCAACAAATTGAGAAAATTATTAATGAGATTCTCACCAAGAATCCTTTACTGCCTTGTCTACAGGAGCGTTAGAAGACCTTAGAGAATTTTCTCAGGTTCTTGTTTGTCTTTACCTGTCAAGAGTGGCATGTGCAGGTTGGAAAGCAAATATGATTAGCATGAATAATTTTTATATTAAAACTAATATATTCAAAAGCGTGATGGAAACCAGTACTCGTTAGGAAGACTATTTCGGCACTAGGACTAGAATTATGTCAACTGTGTATAACTTAGCAGATGTGGTTTTCTGAATTATCAGCATATGATTTCAAAACCAGTTGTGAACTCAGTCAAGAATTTGCCAAGATGAATGCCATGATGTCACAATTTTATCCAAGAACGTACATTGCACCTGTACTCTGTATCGGGCCCTTTGCTATAAACCTTTGCAACACAGCAGTGAGTAAGACACACTCTCTTCTTCTCTGGCAAGTACAGAAGACAAAGAATCAAGAATTATAATGTAGACCCTTCTAACATCCTGGGACACGGTGGTTTTTGATAGTGTGTGTGCATTGTGTAATGATTTGTGCATCGAAAGCAACTTCCCTGTAAGAAATTAAGGACAAAGAAGTTGGTTCAAACCTGAGATGTTGTTCACTGCAAGCGCGCTGAGCTCAAGCTGCCTTCACCACCGCAAAACCTAAGCAACCCGAACACTCTTCTTTAAGTCTACATTTCACAGCACAGATGTCACAACCCGTGCCCTGGAATTTGCATGACACGTGAAATGGCTTTACTGTGATGGGCCGAGTTTCCACTAACAGGATAAAATTAGATGGTGCAGTTCATCAGTGTTTGCATTTTTAAAAATAGACTGAACTTGAAGTGCAATATACACACGAGCACACGGATCGTAAGTGTTGAGCGCAGTGCACCAGCGCGCCATGAACGCCCATTGAGCCACCTCCCTGGCCGAGAGAGAATGTTACCAAGTAGAAGCCCCTGTCACCTCCTTTCCCGGTCTCTGCTCCCACCCATCTTTAGAGCTGACAGTAGTCTCCTAAAACCACAGCTTTTGTTCAATGCCACATCTGTGAGATTTATCGTTATCATTGTGGGTAGCAGTGAGTTGTTCATTTCCATTGCTAGAGAATAATTCATCCTACTAACATTCTCCAATATATTATTCGTTCTCCTGTTGTTTAATGCTTGATGTGTCCAGTTAGGACTTGTTATGACTAATGCTCTGAATAGTATTGCATATGACTTTCCAAGAACACGCACATGCATTTTTCATGGCTATATGTTCAAAAGTGGAATTGCTGTTTAATGGTATTTATGCATGACAAGCGTATGTGATAAAAATATGTTCGCAGCTTGTGTGACACTGTTTACATGGTGCCTTTTGATAAACAGAAAGCCTAACTTTTTTAAATACACTTTTAGTTAAGTTAAGAGGCTGTTATTTAAGAGCATTTTTAGCTTTATAGAAAACTTGAGTAGAAAGCAAAGTGTTCCCGCTCCTGATCTGGTTTAATGGTGTCCAATTTAGCAGTATGTTCCTTCAGCGTTAATGTTTACGTGATTTAAGAAATCTTTGCTTACCCCCAAATCAAGAAATATTTGTTCCCCCTAAGCAGGGCAAGTTCAAGTATATCCGCCGGAGCATTTCTGTTCTGACTTTTTACCTCTAGGTTGACAACCCACCTGCGATTTTCACGTAGGTCTGCACAGTGAGTGCTGCCACCGCTCAGGTATCCATAGGGATGTGTGTCTGTTTCCAGTTTGTCTCTCTCACACTTAAGTCATCAGCCCTGGCACCATTGCAGCACTCTCTTAATTACTGTAGATGTTTGTTAGCCTCGGTACCCAATTGTTCATGTATTTCAACTTTATTCTTGTTTTAGTTAGATTGTCTATGATTCTTCAGACCTCACTACCTGTTGTCTTCCCAGTGCCTTTGAGGATGTCTTGGGTCTTGCTTTTCTAGCTGTTCTCTTTGGTTTTCAGCTCGTCCATCTTGGCTATCGTGGGAACAGTGGGTGATATTTTCCAAATAATGCACAATAATGATGTGGCATGATATTCCCGTTGCTCTCCCTTACCCCTTTCTGATCAGTAGTAAAGAGCCGTACTTTTCAAGCATTTTGCAATATTACAAAAATTGGTTGTTTCTTCAAAACAATATCATGAAGATCTATTTTCTGAATATGATATAAAAAATAGGAAAAAAATAAGCATCAACCAAATATTTCACAAGTTTGCAAATCAATCACACTTTAAAAATATATTTAAAAAACTCAAGAAAATCATGAAACATTTATAGCTAAATTAAAAAAAATATCACAGCATGTGAGATGCACCTAGACTGGCAATTAAATGAATAGTTATGTCATAATTTTTTGGAATATAGAGAAAGTTTAAAAAATAAGTTAGAAAGTCCTTCAACCCAAGAATTTTTGGAAAAGAGCAAAAGAAAATGTAGAAGTTTGGAAATTCAATTAAAACAGGATTTGGTAGAAAACTCTGACCAAAATACATACACAAAATGGTAGATACTATATTTTAAAAAATACCTGTGGACTACTAATGAATAGACAGCTCCTGGTCTCAATGATCAAGATGAAAAATGAGGAGTGCAAATAAGTATTAGAAATATTTTTAAAGATGTATAAGTAAATGGAGAGGGAAATGTAAACATCATTAAAATATTATGAATAATTAATGATTATATGTTTGAAAATGTAAACAAGCTAAGTATCCTAGAAAATTGCAAATTAAAAATTTTCCAATGTGATGAGACCCCTGAACATACCAAAAGCCATTAAAATTACTGATAAATCAATAAAAAATAAACAATTTGCAAAGAAGAGAAAAATATCTATTTTCTAAAACTATTCCTCAAGATGTAAAAAGAAAAGTGTAGAATCATTTTTGACACATCGTGCAGCGTAACTACGCAAGCGAAACGGTGCAGGAATAGGGAAATTGCACACCGTTGTTATCTGTGAATATAGATGCAAAACTTCTAATGAAACGATCACAAAATCCAGCCCACCAGTGCACTGAAAACTCGGCCTTGACAAAGTCAGTTTCGACAATTACAAGGATGGTTTCACATTTAAAATTTCGTAGTGAAAGAGTCAGTAAGTGGCAACATTGTGACTTAACTCCAGTTGCTGGCTTCTTCCCCCAAAGTAAACCCCGAAAAAGGAGCTGACTCTATGAACTGATGCAGTGGATGCTGATGGCGTCTTAGCTGGGGCGATTCAAGAAAAGGGTCAGTCTCGCCCTGCACTTTGCTCTCATTCCTATGCACTGAGCATGTCCACACCCCATTGCTCAGTTGCAATAGCACAGCTGGGTAGAACTGACTGAGATGAATTTAATCTTAAGTGCTGAAAACTAAAATTACACCTTTTCAGGTGTCTACAGAGACGTTTATTAAAATTATTGTGTATTGCGTCTCAAGGGCTCTTATATATTCCCCATAAAAATAGTACATACCTTGAACTGCTAGATGCTAATACAGTGAAATGAGAAATTAATAAGAAATATATAAAACAAAGCACCCCAACCACCTGAATCAGAGAACAGTCTTAGGTAAAAAATATGAACATGCTTTCAGAAGAGTTAAAATATCGAAGAAGTGCCAATGTAAGTAGTCAAAATGGATAAGATGTGACTCAAGCAGTACTAAGGTAATACAGCTTTATTCAGTTACATTTCATAACCAGCAAAAAAGTAAAAATAAACAACTTATCCATTCAGCTCAATAAATACGTCATTAAATGAGTGATATGTTTTAAAATTTGAATAGTTTTCTATATACGTTCAGACATATACAAATTATGTGTGTATATATACACATAGTACACACATTTTAGGTATGTGTAATATATACCTAATAATATCTAATTTTATACACACACACACACACACACACACACACACGGTGCCAAAACATGTGTGCACATTTTAATAAAGGAAAAAAACTGTATTAAAATTGTAATATCCAATATATATCAACAACAAAAGATGAATACACGTCATGTTTCACTTCTGCAATTACAAGAGGTGCTCAAAGTGGATATATCAGTGTAATTTTAATACAGTTTTTTCCTTTCTTAAAATGTGTATACATTTTTTTATCGCCTTTTGTATATGTGTACATATAATTATTGAAAGTAAAAATATTGCATGTGATTGCTAATCAACAAAAATATTTTATAGATTATTCGGAAACAAGGGGCATGCCCTAGGTTGTAACACATTTCGACTCTCTTGATAATGTTTTATATATTAAACAGGATGGTCCTTTCACAGGTGACATTTTATTATTCTTTATATTTTTTTAAGATCCTGAGTGTTTACTAATAATTCAAAGGCATGAGAATAACTGTGTAATAAAGCTACATTAAATTTTGAGTTAGTTTGGTCCGTTTTCTAGAGTCATATTTTACGTTCCGTCTGAGCTGCAGAGCACATCTGGTCAATCCATCTTTTCAGCGCTAAGCACACTGTATTATCCCCCAGAACTGGAGGGAGAAGGATTCTGTGTGACTCATTTGGGGCCACTTAGGCTATCGCTTTGGTTTAATTTATATGGTACATTATTCATTATCCCATAAATATACTACCTACTGACAATTCAGAGCATTTCAGTTCTGCACAGATGCCTTTAGGGTCAGTAAATTTAGCAGAAGAGTCTGTGTAACACTTTTGCTCAGCAGTTCTTAATGTGCCCTCGTGCACACGGGAACCATGGGTGAGAGTGTCAGGCCTGCCCCAATGGCTGAAAGATAATACGTGCACCAACAGCACGAGATTATGTTACCTCCTGTGGTTGTCTGTAAACATCCGTGTCCCTACCAAATTGAACTTCAAATATTTCACATGGTACTGATGGAAGCAACTGAGAAAGTAAATATGTTATTCAATAAAAATGGATACAATGTTATTTTACTATTGTAAACACCTGTATCTTAGCAGAGAATCAGAATACGTGCTTTTTATAGGCTAGCCTCATTCATCTTGCCAGCAGTGCCATGGCACAGATATTGTTTACCTTTCATAGACAAGGAAACTAATTTGATAAGAACACTTTAATAGACTGAGCTCACATAGTGAATGCATCGGTATTAACAGAGCTGTTTATTTTCTTATTTATTCAAGTATAACATAGAGAACAGTAGAAAAACACAGAAACTGTGAGTGTGGCTATCAATAAGTTTTCATAACTTTAACTCAAATGTTACCACTGCCATTCAAATCGAGAAGGAGAATTTGTCAAAAATGCATCCATTCGCTTTATGACCCCTCAAAATCGTTACTGCCTCCACTGCTGAGGGTGCACGTTCGTGATTTCTAGTATCAGGGATTAAAGACTTTTTTATTATTGACATTTATATAAATGCAATCATGCAATCCACATTACATTTCTTTTCTTTTATTCAACAAAATGTCTCTGAAATTCATTCATGTTTTACATATCGGCAACCTGGTAATTGTCGTCACTGTATTTAGTTTTATGGATAAGATGAAATCTGTTTTTGTTGATAGACATTTATACTCCATACATTTTAGTGATTTTTTTTTTTTTTAGTGAATAACACTGTTATAAACATTTTGTGTGTGTCTTTTGTTACACGTAAGTATGAGTTTCATGCAGACATATAGCTAGAAGGGGTGTCTCTACGTCACGGGGCATGCTATGGTCATTTTGGGTAAATAATGAAACACATTTTCCAAAATGATTATTTCTATTTGTTATCCCACCAGCCACTATAAAAGTTGTACCACATCCTTGTAGAAACTTAGTATTGACAGCGTTTTTTGTGCTAGTTCTCTGGTAGTATTTCTTTGTGTTTCTGGTTTGTATTGTATTGATAGCTAAAGAAAGTGAGAACCGTTTCAGATGTTTATTGTGAAATGACAGGTCAAATGTGGCTTTTGTTCCTGTTTTTATTAGATTTTTAGACTTTTTTATTTGCAGTCCCTTATATTTTGGATATGAGGACTTAAATATGTATAGTAGAAATTATATTTATACACACACATATGTATATAGAGATTTTAGGGATTTTACATATGTCATATAGTATGTATTATAAATATAAATACACATATAATACATAATATAATTATAGTATAATAAATATATTGAAATAAATGTGATATATATATATATATATATATATATATATATATATATATATATATATATATATATATAT
>NW_017732418.1:484795-488769 GCF_001890085.2 Hipposideros armiger | reverse complement strand
CACACACTCCTCCTATGCAGTTTAATCAGATTCATGTATTTGTATTTTTTTATCAAGATTTTAACTTCAGCAACAAGTCAATAATATCTTGTAATATATGCTAAACATGCAAATATTGGGTTGTCGGAAAAGTCGTGACGTACATTTTCTATGTTTTTCGTTGCAAAAATGTGTCATGACTTTTCCGACAGCCCAATATATAGCCCATAAAATTACCACAAACCTATAAAATACAACCTCAAAATGAATGTCTTTGAATTAAAACGTTATGGATTGATTTGCAGGTATTAAACTATAACTTGATACTATCAAGCCAACATTTTATGAATATTCAATCCCATTCTAATTTTGGATTCCTTGGTTTTAATAAGTAAAGCAACCTCATCTCAGCAAATCAGATGCTGTGATTTATTTAGCTACATTTTCAGAATTAAACACTGCTTGAGTTGGGATTATCATCAGTGTCAGCTTCTTTCAACCCCAATATTCTCTGTCATGTACCAGTAGGTCGGTTTTATTTTTGGCAAGTGCTAGGGAATATTAATTGAGTGCGGAAATATTCTAAAACTAATGGATTTGATATCTTTGTTTCATGATGATTTTTACTCTCTTAGCAACTCGATGTTTCAATTGAACAATTGCTGGAGTGCCTTCTCTGTGCAAAAGCATGTGTTCTGTCGTGGGCCAAGCAAAGATAATTGACTTAGGTGCTTTCACAAGGAACCCTCAGCCTCAGAAGAGAGTGACATGTGCTTTTGAACAGCTGTAATTAACAGGCCTACCGTAGATGCTGCCAAAACGCGAGTGGGAAGCCATTGTCAAGGATGCCAGAGAAAAATAATTAACGATAACTCAGGACGTGAACTGAAACTTTAATATCTCGGTACTTTTCAGCCAATGCCTGTTTTTATCAGTAAAATGTAAGCGTGTGTTACCCAGTCCAGACATCTACAGCTGGACCGCACAAAGCATGATCAGTTTTCTGAGCTCCACTGGACATGTGTTTTCTCGTGTTTTCTAGAAGCTACTTCTACATGGGTAAGAGGCTCAGTTATCATGATGCTTATGACTTGTTTTCAGGCGTGATTCAACCCCACATTTTGCTATTTTTCATTCCCTCCCTCTCTGTGTCACTTTCATTTGTTTTAAGAACTCAGTCAACTTGTCCTCAGTTCTGAAATAAAATAGCATTACTTATACAGTTGCCAATAATTTAATCTTGTTTCTCATTTTATANCCGCTGTCCTCCAGGGTCCTTGGCTTGGCCCTCTGAGAGTCGTTCCTCTTCTGTCACAAGGAAGGGATTGTTTTAAGGGTGCATCCATATGGCAAAGCTTACCAACGTGTATAATTTAAATATGTCCAGGATATTGTATGTCCATTATGTATCAGTAAATAAAATCAATAAGTAGCTGTGAAAAAATAAGTGAACTACCACAATGAACGATAACATGCACGAGCCATGGCGAGATAAGGCACTCTGTGAAGGTGCAAGCCCCAAACACTCCCTGCTATTGTACGTACAGTTATGATAGAGCTCAAAAACGAGCCAAATTAAGAAGCGTAGTAAGCTGTCGATAACTGTTTTGCTCTTGATTTAAGTGATGTGTTCACGTGTGTTCATTTTCTTTTTACTTTAACAATTACTTGTATGGTATACACATTTTTGCATATACCAAATGTTCTTCAAAGGGTAATAAAAGAGAATAAAATATGCAAGTAAATCAGTAATATAGAACAGACTAGAACAATTGCCGTTCAGCAATTTGACTTCAGGAAGGGTAAGAGATGTACCTCAAAGCATTAATGATGGTGGTTATAATGATGTACCATCATACATCAACTCAATTCCTAGGAGGTGGTTTATCATTTGGAAATTATATTTCAGCATATCAGACCAATGCCATCTTATTGGTTGGTCCATATTCAGGTATATAGATCTTAAATATATCACACTGTAAATACTAAAAGTTTTCTTGATTTGAGGTCATTGAGTTTGCTTTCGGACAAATCTATCATCTCCATATTTTTATTCTCAGTGTTCCTTGTATTATCTCATTGAAGTGCCTTTGATGTAAGATATATTAATGATAATAATAAGACTAGAACAGTAAGCGCTGTTAATAGTCTTTTCAAGACGTAAATGTGCAAAACAGTGAAGTAATCTGTTCATGTTAGTTCAGAAATGCTACCATTATAGCAGGACTTCCTTTATTTTCAATATAAAGATAGAATCACCGTGCTAATTTCTTTTAACTCCAATTTTAGGGATTTGACTAAAGAACATTTTTGTATGGTATACAGCAGGATAGAAACATCTGGTGTTTATGCATTTCCTGCTAAATCACAGATGACTCCTTATTTTCCATGTGTCAGGAAAAAAAATGATTAATCACCCATCCTTGTTAGCCTGATGTTCTGCTGCTAAGATCTCTTCTTAAAAGTCTTCAGCGTCCTTTGTACATTTTGCGGCCAGTCTTACCCACAAAGACATTTATTTCCACATTTTTAAAGAAGTGCTTCAGATATTCATGCTTCTAGATGCTTCTAGAATGTTTGCTTCAAGACAAATGTAAAGATATCATTGGACAGGCCCATAGAAATTCTTTAATGATTTTGGTTGTTTGAACATGAATGAATTTGCACAGACGCAATATCTCCATTGCTCTGTTTCCCCATGGTAAAAATATCTGCCAACTTACGGTTTTTTATATGTATTTCAGGAAAGTTTTATAGTTTTCATGTTAGCTTTTATACATTTTTGCTCTTTGTATAGGATCTTTATGTCATTCCTGCTAAGTTATTTTTCTAATATATAAATAAATTATGATTATTGTATATTCTTGTATAACCTCTACATGGGTGGATAATACCTGATTTGGGGCAAGAAAAAGAGGTTAAAATTGAGAGTCAGAAACAAATTTGAGGTAACTGCTCTAAAAAGAACTAGCGTTCAAAGCTGTTTTATTCCCACTCTGTTTTGTAGTGCTTTCCAAAGAATTTGGAAGAAACAGCTTTTTCCTAATCATTTCCCCATTCAGAATAGCTCACACTCATTCAGCATTTCAAGGATACTCTTCTTATTGGGCTATTTTTTTCCCAATCCGTTTTATAAAATCAATCTTCAGAGAACAGAGGTAAATGGTTTGGTCGGCAGTGGACAAAGATGTCTCTTGTAAAGAGCAGAAACAGCATGGCAGACTGTTCACTAGGGGATGTCCTCCATTGTCAAAGCAGGCAGCTTGCACGGTCTCTGCTGGCAAGATTGTACAATTGTTTGGGACCACTGACTTGTGTGTTATACATTCTGTAGTATAATAATCACTGGGAATGATAGTTATGGTTATCTTATTCTCTCTTTTTTTGTTGTTTATAAGTAAACAGATCACAAGAAGCCATGTCCAGACCACGTGGATGACCCACGGGTCCTGGACTCTGAACTGGACACAGTTTCTGGGTAGGCCTGGGCTGGGCACCCTCCAGACCAGTCTGTGCAGGTAGAGACCAGGTCGTCAGTGGAGGCCGTGGGAGGCACTTAGCTCCTTGCATTTGTTCCAGCTTCTTGCGCTGTAAGAGAGGCCCTGCCTGTTATTCGGCACGCCTCCTCTCAGCCGAAGACTGCATTTGTTTTTCTTTTTTTAAACTGATCATATTTAAGGCGCACAAATGGGTGATTGGATAGATGTATACATTCTAAAATCATCACCGCAATCAAGCTGATTAGCATATCCATGACCTCACCTCGTTACGTGTGTGTGGGGTTGAGCACATGTATAGGATTCACTCTTGTAGCAAGTTTCAGTCTTGTTACCTGCACTCACCATAGCATATGCGTTAGGCTTCCAGAGCTCATTACATACTTGGAATTTGTACCCCTTGACCAATGTCTCTGTATTTCCCTGCACCCCAGACCCTGGTAACCATCACATAGGAAACTTAACCAGGAGAGATGCCAAAGTGTTGAAAATCATTAT
>NW_017732418.1:478949-484409 GCF_001890085.2 Hipposideros armiger | reverse complement strand
CCTGAAGTGAGAGCACAAATATACTCCGTCTCTCTGGAGCCCGCCATCGACATGTATGAAGCATTCACACCGTTACGGATATCTTTTTTTTTTTCCTCAGTGGCCATGTTCAGTTGTTTATTCATTGAATAATAAAGAACCAAAGAGAAATTCAGATAAAGGGAAAAATCCCTGAGCATTTATAGGTGAGTGGGAAAATGGTTAATTAAATTGAAGTGCGATATGAGTGTGTCTATAGCAGGGTCCACAAACCGTGGACCACAAGCCAGATCCAGCCCCACTGCCTGTTCCTGCACGGCCCCCCAAATCAACATCGCTTTTACACCTTGAACAGTTGAAAATATTGGAAGAAAAAAAAAAGTAGTGTTTCGTGACACGTGAAAATACACGAGATTCCAATTGGACACTTAGTGAATATATTTTTATGTGTTGAACATAGCCACACTTATTTCTTCCTGTTTGGGGGAAGGCTGTTTTTGTGCCCTGACAAGGCGAGTTGAGTGGTTGCACTAGAGGCCACATCAGCAGAGCTTTACGTATTTGCAGGCTGACCCTGGGGGTAGAGGAACTTAAAAGGTCATGGAATTAGTTTAGAGCAACTCTGATCATACAAGCAGGGTGTGCATAGAATTCATTCCCTTTAACCAAAATCCTTTGCATGTTTTGTTGAGGGAGACCAGAAAAATTGTTTTGGGCATTCTAAACTCTGACCATGGCCCATAAGAATTTCAGATGGTTCTGTATTGATAATGATTGCTTGCAATTTTACTACATTGCACCTAGACCTGAATTCCTTAGAAACTGGTGCTTTTGCCTCTAAGCCAAGAACAAAAGTGTAAGCTATCAACTGGGATTGTAGAATGCAAAATTTCCCACCTTTCTGACAAAGGACATAACGCTGATAGAGCAAGTGTCCTTCCAAGTCCCAGGATGCTCTTCCATTACATTTCCTGGGAAAACGTCTCTGTGTATCATAGATAAGCAGTAAAATGGGAATGTGATAAAGAGACCTTCATTAATGGTCCCTTTAGGGAAAACAAAAATAACAACCTCCCCCCCCCAAATAAAAACAAACCGCATTGTCATTGCCATCTTTTTTCCTTCCTCCATCTCGTATTTTTCACTACAGAATCATACCAATAAAATAAAGCAATGCTGTAAAAAACGATTTCAGTCATGAGTTTTAATGAACTAAATTCACTCTGTATGAATACAACACTGTCTTCATTTTTTTACAGATTAATGAGGCATGTTCTTTTCATAAATAAAAGGTTATCTCTGATTCAACCACCATCCCTTAACTTCCCTTCTCTTCTGATTTTTGAGGTCTAATTATCATTCTATAAATGGAGAATTTCCATGATATGTATATGAGAGACTATATTCTTCTAGAACATAAGATTCTAAATATAATGATTTTACACGTTTGGGGAAAACTCTTTTCCTTCATTTATGCTTCTATGTTCCCTCTAAACACAGCACACAATGAGATATATAGATGACTAATTTTACAGTTGTACCCTCGAAACCTATGTAGTTTTATTAACTAATGTCACCCAATCAATTTAACAAAATTTAATAAATTAAAGAAAAAAACATCAGTTGTATCGCAATGCAAATTCCAACTAGCAAATGAGATGAACAAGCAATAGGTGCAATAAATATACCAGTTAATACTGTAAGTTATGTTTAAACTCATCCTGAAAGACTCTGAAGGTACAAAAAGATGACTTCCCAAGGAAAACAGTTTCTTTCGTTCTTAAAATCACATGTAAAGGTTTGTCAACTGTAACAAGTGCTCCACTAGGGTGCAAGATTTTGATAGGAGGCTATGCTGTGCTGTGCATTGGTGGGGACGGGATACATGGGAACTGTCTATGTTTCCCGTTACCTTCTCTAAAAAATAGTCTATTAAACATTAGATAGATAGATAGATAGATAGATAGATAGATAGATAGATAGATAGATAACAGAGAGCAGTGGTTGTCAACCTTTACTGTGTGTTAGAACCACCTGAAGGGCTTGTTAAAATACAGCTGTTGGGCCCACGCGGAGACTGTCTCTTCCGGAGGTTTGGATGAGGTGCACTGATTTGCATTTCTAGAAAGTTCACAGGATGCTAATGACTCAGACCCTTGAACCCCATGCTGTGAACCAGTATCACATAGGGACCCAGAGCAGCGTTGTCTTACAGCTAATTCTTGGAAATGTCTCGTCTTTAACACAGAAAAAATAATGCGTTCCAAAGGCAATCAATCCTGTGTTAGTAACTGGTTAGCTGCTCTTGAAACAGATCATGGAACAGCAACGAGTTAAGAATCTTCCCAGTGTTTCTGTTTAGCGTTCTTTTCTAAATGGTGATTGGTCTCATTCTTTTTACTGAAAGGACTGGCTCTTTTCCAAGTTTNGGAGCTGGTCTCCTGTAATTCAACATGAAACTCAAAGCTTTAGATTATTTTAATTTTAATAATCAAAGACATTGGGGGAAGACCTGTTTAAATGGCATGCCTGTCGTGTCTGTAAGTATGTTTCATTGCATGCTTTGCATTATTGTTTTTCTAAAGTGCTGCAAAGATGACAATACCATTAATGGTGACAGAATATGGGCAATTTCTGTATGACTTTCTCCATCACTTACATAAGGCTGTTATCCTATATATATATATATATATATATATATATCACACTCTTCTGAGCTACACATGCTCAGTTATTTTAAATTTTTAATTTCTTCCATTACATCTAAAGCTTTATGGCTTTTTCTAGTTTAATTTTATTTTAGTCATGCCCAAAATCATGTGATGAGAAATGTCTTTATGACAAATTAATATGACACTGCAAAAATTATGCAGATTTTTATTTTTTATCACTCAGGGTTATTTTTCAAGAAAAATATAAATTTTATGTATTTCTTAAAAGATTTAAAGGTATGTGCGAAGCAAGCTACCATCCAAAACCCTTTATTCTTTGACATTGTGGTTAACTTGAAAAATTAAAAATAATTTGCAATTCAATTTGAAAAAGCCTTTGGAAATGAAATGAAGGTATTGAAATACATCCATCCATTTCAATGTAATTCTCTTTTTCATAGTTTTAAAGTTTCTTTTAAT
Organism: Hipposideros armiger; assembly: GCF_001890085.2. NCBI lineage: Eukaryota > Metazoa > Chordata > Mammalia > Chiroptera > Hipposideridae > Hipposideros > Hipposideros armiger. The sequence goes on along the minus strand of NW_017732418.1, from coordinate 481,299 downwards.
TATACACCTTTCAAAGAAATGTTTCTTTGAATTTTATTGTATGATAAATTTTGTCATGGATGTCTTAACCTATCATTAATCAAATTTATGTTTACAAATGTAATTGAAATAAAATATGTATCTAGTTGGTACATATTTAATGTAATTTTGCATTCTTGTATAATCATGGATTTAACTATGTAAATACGTCTAAGAGAGAGGTAGATGATGGGAATATAGTTTATGGCATTGTCATAGAATTGTAGGATATATGTGATTTAACTATAATATAGAATCAATTTAAGTAATTAAATATTTTACAGCATTTTTTTCCAGAATTACGAATGTTTAGCTGCTGGAGCGAGAATGAAAATGCACCAGATCACACGGAACGTAGGATTAGGAATCAGACTGTCTCACAGCCAAACCCAGGTAAGCAATGACTGATTAAGGGATGGTAATACCTTCGATGCACAGTTGATGTTAAGATCAAGTAAATACCATATATGTGATTTTCTAGAGCGATGGCAGAGATATGTGTGCAGTCTATTTATGCTGGATATTTTTAAGTGGGAATTTCCTTTTGTCTGTGCTTTCCGATGGTTCATAATTATTAATTGTCTGACGGGGTAGAAGCTGAGAGTTACCTTCTAATAGCCATTTCTCTGTCTTCTGCAATGGCACCCTTGAAATTTACCTGATCAAAAAAAAAGGTCCAGAATAAAAACTAAATTGCCAGTCCTCTTTTAGCAAATTGTGGCCGTGTGATTACATATGGTCAGTGAGATGTAAACAAAAGCGGTCTGCACAGTTTCTGGGGTGTGAGTTCGTAGGAGGAGTTGTCTTGCTCCTTGCTTGCTTTTTCTGCCTGGCTGGAATACAGATGTAATGGCTGGAGCTGCTGCAGCGAGGTTGGCACATAGTGTTGAAATCATGTTTTAATGAAGGCAAAACAATAAAGCAAGGCTTTTATGCAAAGAAATATAAAAACTAAAGTCTGGGGAAACTGGGGCTGCTCGTGTTAGTATTGGTACCATCAGAGTAAAGCTTTCTCCCCTGCTCGAAGCATTTTGGGTACTTGTGTGGATAATGGTGGCCAACTCCCCACCAGCCAATCTTTGTAAGGGAAAATGCGCCTGTTGATGAGGGTTAGGTATACATAGCACCTGAGTAGATGCCTTTTCTTTCACTCTCAGATATATGCAGCATCTTATTCGGTTTTGACTGTTAGGGCAGAGTACTCTGGATGAGGTGGTGTAAACAATACACATGTATGTCCCACAGGTCTGGGGGCTGAGCACTCTTTTAAGGTGAAGGCGCCGGAGGCCCGTGTCTGGGGAGGTCATGCTTCTTGGTTTGCAATGATTATCTTCTTGTTGTATCCTCCTGCAGCAGAGAGCAGACAGGTAAACCCAGATCTCCTTTTCACGAGGGTACTGGTACCATAGGAGCCTGTGGGGTACACACACATTCAGTCCTTAGCAGGTGGACCCGGATGGCCACAACATTATGAGAAAACCCAATGCATAAGATTAAAAACAAACGCACGGATGAAATACAAAGGGATAATCTAATTCTGAGGGAAACAAGACTATCATATGGAGCAAAATATATCTTTACAAACTGATTAATATCCTTAGAGAGATTGGAGAAGATCCTGACGACCTATAAAAAAAGTATCAGATGGAGAATTTTTACCAGCTCTTTAGAGATTAAAAAGAGTTATAAGTGTTGAGGATATCTTTGAGAATAAGAGACAGCAGTGATTGAAACTATGAAAGAAAAGATAAAATACACAAAAGTTTAATTTTAGGCATTAAATATCCAAATAGTTAAAATTCCAGAAAGGGGAAATAGCATAAAAAACAGAAAAGAATAGTTAAATTAATAAAATAAAATATTTAAAGATATGATCTTTTAATTGAAAAAGCCCATCAGTGGCAAGGAAGATGCTGAGTACAGACTCACGCCTGACAAACCATAATAAGAATTTAGGACACTGAGATAGAAGATGATTCTAAGTGACATCACGGCTACTTGCAGAAAAATTGTAATAAACGATTCCCACTATTATTTTCACCAATGAGAATGTTTATTACAAAATAATTGAAAAAGTTCTTCAATATTCTGAGTTTAAAATGAATTTAAACAAAGAGCTGTACCCCACTCAAATTACTGCACTCATGATATCAAAGATATTTTAAGGTAACCCAAATAGCAGAAACTGTGTTTTCCTTGAATACTTCCTTTTTTTAAAAATTATAGTTTGTTGGGGTAACAATGGTTAGTAAAGTTACATAGGTTTCAGGTGTACAATTCTGTAATCCATCATCTATATATCACATGGTGTGCTCACCACCCAGAGTCAGTT
>NW_017732418.1:469621-477154 GCF_001890085.2 Hipposideros armiger | reverse complement strand
CACAAAAGATCTGGATTCTTAAAAGATGTGGCAGCAGGCGTAACACACTCAGCCTGATGGAGGAAGGCCATGAAACGGTTGTAATATAACATAGATTGTGGTACGCTACACAGTATTGGAATCTTATATCTTTAGTTTCTTATGGCCTCAAAGATCCTCTGATTATTTTTGAGTTCTGAAAAGAGAAAGACTGTGGTTGTAGCTTGAATTTATTTATATCCCATCTTTTTTCAATGTTGACCTGTGGCCAGTGTATCAACAAACACCTCATCTTTTATGTGCATGTGTGTGAATGGCACCTAAAGCTAGAGAAAGCTAGGTTGAAATCTCTGACCAAAATCTCACTTGTACAATGCCTTTGAGAAATTTTCTCTAATGTGCGTTCACAACTCGGATGCCCAGAAGTCACTACAAACCCATCCGTAAAGGACGAGGCCAAGGGCGCAGACCTCACAGCTGACCTTCACCGTGGAGAAGCCTCGCTGAGTAAAAGAAGTAAGAAGGCTTCCCATGTGTCCTAAACTCCTTCCCGTCAAGGCCACCATGGCCCAGCCTTGAAACCAAGACACATGGGGATCAAGTGCCTTTGGGCCAACCATGGGGATCCTTTGGGGAATTTGGAATGCTAGTTACCAGGGATGAGCTATTCTTAGTAGTATTGAAGCCTTTTAGTATTGATGCCACTATAAGTTTGATTGTGCCCATAACTTTCACATTGCTCCTTTCCTAGGCAGATTCCAAGTAGAATTTGGTAACTAGTTTATTGAGCAGTTTGAACTCAGTAGGGTACAAATTTGAAAAACATTATTAGCATTTTCTAAGTGACTATAATGTGTCGACCTCCATAGAAGGCAACACGAGTTTTATGAAAATGAACTAGGCATCACCCCAGCCCCAGAGATGAGGTTAGTAGAGAAAAAAATGCATGAGTTGCAACAATTGTTATATAGACGGTGATATGTCACAAGACCATTAGAATCTCTCATCCAGGCTATCATATGACTTTAAAAATCATCAGTTTCTTTCTAAGCTGAAGGCAGAAAGAGTGTTGTTAAGGGTGGAATTCATTAAATTCTTTCAAATGTCGATTTGTGACCATTTTCACCAAATGAAGAAAAACACATTTATTAAAATTAGGCTACTTTTGAGTGGCAGCATTAAAACATGGCCTCTTAGGATGTGCTGGGGTATGGGCAGATCATTTTTTTTAACTAAATAAATTTAACAATTTTTTGTTAAAAATTGGACTATAATCTCTTTGACAAGTCATCACACAGAAAGAGATCTAACTATACCACTGAGATGCACACAATTACGGAGGTATTGTGGAGAGAAAAGTGTNCCTTTGTCAGGGACATCAATATAAACAGACATTCATCTGAACCTTCAGAAGCCAGATCGAGGAATGTATATAAAAGCTGATGAATTTTGTTTGCCTGTCATGTGGGTACATCTATACACGTTCCTTGGTAGTATTTTCTGTCAAGGTCTTTATAGTATTGCTCAGCCTTGGACTGATAAATGACTCAAAAAGTGTGCTTACACTACACTTGCCTTTATTTCAATCTCAAAAATGGTAGGATTGAATGCTTTGTAAGTGCCCACTGCCCTTAGGACATAGCCATGTTATTTGTACCTTTGGTTAAACCCTTTAAAGTCATAACTAACCATGCCCCGAGAAGGCCTGAAACCAGGGCCAGTGTGAATGGATTCCATCTTTATTTCATGTAAAAATCCTCCTGAATACCTACTGACTAAACTAAAGCATAGTTTTGTTGACCAATGCTGTTATTTCAATTATTACTTCATTGTGATGTTAGAATGGTAACTTGGACATATTTCTGAAACAAAATTAAACTTGAAATCAACTGTGTTCAACGTTTTGCTGTGTATAATAATCCATTCTTTCAATCTATATTCACAAATAGTAAAAATGTCATCTATAGTATAAAAGATAAAGGTTTTTCAATTTACCTTCAATTAATTTTCAAAGACAATGTAAATAATTATATTAAATTGATACACCATTTATTAATTTATTTTCATTTGGGGAGATTTTAAAAAAAGTACTAAAAATAATTATACCAGAATACAATGGATCAATAATCAAAATTACATAATGTCAAGAGTTAATGGACTGAAAAAAAAAGAAGCCCTGAAGCCAGTGAGATTTATCTTAATTCTAAACCTGGTTTACAGTATGGAGGAGGGCACGTCATTTGGAATCCCCTTGACAGGCTATTTTTCACCCTAAAAAAATGTCATCATAATACCCATCACTTTCCACACCAGCAGAGCACATTTCATGAGTGTATTTTGTGAAGTGTTTTGAGTGCTTAGAGGGTATTTTATTAACTTGAGGACTTTTCATTAAGGCTTGAACATGCAAGACATAATGTGAAGATAATGTTTTATTTTCAGGTTTAATATACCTATTTTAAAGAGCTACACTCTTAAAAAACAAGAACAGAAAAGAGGCTTCTTATAAGAAGTATAACTACCAACCCCTCTTAGAGTATAATACCNCGCCACTTGGCCGGCCCGTGAATCCTTAGTTTTAGATAAAGCTTGAACCCAAGACGTTCTGTCACTTATTAGGGATTCCGCTTGGTGATATTTTAGATTTTGTATCTTACACGTTGCTTCACACTCATGTAATTATTTAAATACCCCATGTTTATGTTTCATGATAATTTTGCAAGTGTCAAATGACATTTCTCAGAGTGGCTCTTTCACGCATTTCCTGCGTTGGTTTCCCCAGCTTTGTGCTCAGGGATATTTTAGTTATGCAGAGCAGGCAGTGAATTCCAGGCCTGTTGTTCAGCGTGCAAAGTTATAATAGATTTCAAACATGGATTCCTAGAGGGCTCAGGAACGGTCTAAGAATTATAGGTCACAAGTGAGCAGGGCCCTGAGAGGTTCTGTGTCTTTCCCAGCGTTCCGCGGTCAGTGGCGGGACCCAGAGGAGGACGTAAGACCCGAGTGCTTTGCCCAGGGCTCTTGTGCCTCAGTGCCTTTCTGCCAGTTGGCTCTGCAACCTGCTGAAGCAAATGCAAAGAATAGCTACCTCTTCTTTATTACAAAGAGCACAGACACACATGTATCATCACAAACGCTGGGAAGCGAACTAATGAGAACGGCTTGGAGACACTTGGCTACCTGAACGCGCCCTCAGGCAGCTGAGGTTGTCAAAGCCATTCTGCTGAGAGCTGAGGATGGGGAATTGCCCTCTGGGCCCAGGGCAGCTGTTTCCAGGCGCGCCATCGATCTGGGATTTCCCGCGCACTTATGAACCAATCGACCATGCTCCCATCCGTCTGCAGGGTGCCATCCAAGGCATTCAGCTCACCTGTGTACATTTAGACTTGCCGCCTTGCCACAGTGTTTCAGAATTAGATCTGTATTCTCGTTGTAGTGTATCTGCTATGTTTGGTGATGTTTTGGATTTAAAAAAGTGAAAATCCAAGTAAGAAAAGGAAATTTGACAGCACGGTTGGCAAAGGTTTAAAGTAGTATTGAAGATCTGGGAAACCACATTTTTAAACACGGCTACTTTACATGTTAGAATGGGTGCATTTTGTGCTCTGTATCGAAGGTGGACTCTGGGTGGGTGAGTGATACTTGTGGAGTCAGAAATTTCATTTTCATGGCCAGGCAAATCATCTTCCCATCTCCATGGTGCCATGAAGAACCACCTACTGGGAAACTCAGGAGAGGCAGGAGAAGCAGAAAAAAAAAAAACCATGGTTCTGACGCTAGACCTTCCTTTAATGAAAGTGGGCAGCAGCGTGTGGCAAGGAGCGGGCCTTCCAACCAAGTTGTGTGGTGTTGGCCGTGACATTACACCTTTGTGAGTCCCGAGTTCCTCTCTTCTGAATGATGAGTAAGAATCGGTGGCTCATGAAGTAAGTGAATGTACTCAGCGAGATGACACGTGGAAGGGTAGCTTGCCTAGAGACTAACTCACAGGATTTGCACATTTATGTTACTACGCATTTACTATTTGTTCAATTTATTTTTCCACTTAATTCTTCCTTTCATTTATTTTCCTTTTTAAAAAAATTGTTTGAAAACCAGTGTATATTTCATTGTTGCCTAGAGGATTTTGAATAGCAGTAGTGTAACGGAATGAGTTACGCTGTCCTAAAATACATGACAACACGAGATTCAATAGAGAAAGATAAGGATTAAAGAAAAACATGGATTAAAGAAGGATTTAAGGAAAAACAAGCAAAAGTGGTTAGAGCCCACAGTCTTCTCATTCTTAATCCAATATAATTAAAATAAGCCGCTTTTAAAATGTATGCACTTATTTATGTTTAATATTTGGGAAGATAGATGCGTGAAACAAATTATTTATGTAACAGTATGCCACGTGCAGCCTAGGGAGAGAGTTGGGAGCGTTAGAGGGAGACGTGTTGCTTTTAAATAGCAGCCTTACTTTTTATGATCATATATTTAAGTTATGAATAGAAGAAAGCTCAGGGGAAGAAGAGTATTTGTTAATTTTTAAAGATATTATTTGAGGGACTATGCCATTTTTTGTAGAGTTTTATCTCACGTTAAAATGACAGGGCAGAAGACCTAGAGGGAAAAACAAGGAATGAGTTAGTGTAAATCCATGGATATTCTGAGACAAGGGGATTTTTTCAAAAGAAAAATTATGAAAGTCTACCCAAGGTACATGAATGGCTAAGTAATGTTTTCATGAAAATGGATATAAGCGTGGAAATATTAGACTGCCCGTGATTAAATGTAAATGACTCAAAAAAAGTATGTAAACTATTGCAAGCACCTTAATACTTGTAATTGTTTCACAAATCAAGGAATTCGACTAGAGAATATTAAATAATAATTGTTCTTGTGAACAAGTGTCAAAAACACACCCTCAGTGATAACAAAAGAATAACTGAGCAATATTGTGAGTCCCCAGTCTATGAAACTCATGTGTGGGCCCTTTTGTTTCTCTCACATGACTTTTTAGAAATACTAACGGAGACAATAAGCAAACACGTAAGCATTGTGGAGGGAAGGTACTCCTATTTTCTATTCGAGGTGAAATTTTGGGGGACGGTGATGTGACATAGAAAATACCACTAAGCTAAGCACTCAGACTTAAGTCTACATGCCTGGATTTTAGTCCTGGTTTGTCACCCTTTAGCTCCATGACCTGAGAAACTAACGTACCCCTCCAGTATCTGGTTTCACTGTATATTAAATGAGAAGACTCAATAAAATAATTTTCTTAGATGCATTTACCCGTCCTGCTGTCAGATGTCTCTGTGGCGAACATTCCGTAATAATATTGCATGTGCAGGAGACTAGACATGGAGGAGAGGTCTCAGCACCTATCGCTGCTGGGCGGCAGCTCAGCTCAAGGTGCCAAGTTCAGTCTTTAGTTGCGGGTGGGCATAGCCCACCATCTCTAACCGGCAACCTTGTTGTCAGGAGCACGTGCTCTCACCAGCTGAGCCATCCTGCCACCTGTTGGCAGCTCAGCTCGGGCGCAGCTCACTGGCCCATGTAGGAATCAAACCGGTGACCCTGTTGCTCAGAGCTTGCACTCTTGAGCAAGCTCTTAACCAACTGAACCGCTCAGCTGGCCCGTGTAGTGTTTTAATTTGTTAAAATTATAACTCCTCTAATTCCTCTAATAAGTATCACATTTCATTTACTTTAGGTTTTTTTTTTAATTTCAATACATGCTATATAATAGAAAAAGGGCTCATTTCCTAAGAATATGATTTGACAGTGTTTCTATTTCCATTAAAGCTTGTACTGATACAAACAAAATGAAACAGATAATTAAGGCACTCTATAGGATGAGTCTATAAAATCCTTCAAAAACAACTCCATAAATTTAAATCCCCATGCCTAATTTATTTAAAGGCTTTGTTTTTGTTCAATGCAAGATAAAAAAATTTTTCCCACGGAGGTACTACCACAATTTTATGTCGATATTTGCTGCTACACAATTATGGGTTCATAAACACAGACATCTCTTTATATAAAAATGATAACAATTTATCCATAACTTTTATCGGAGTTGCAACAGTTCAGTCCAGTCATGTGCCACTTAACCATGTGATGCGTTCTGAGAAAGGCATCGTCAGGCGAGCGCATCATCAGGCAGACATCACAGAGCCCACGCGCACACAAACCTAATGAGTAACACAACCTGCTACAGACTTGGGCTATCTGGTATACCACCACTGTGTGCAGTCATTCTGCAGCATGCCTGCAGGTGTCAAAAATACTGTCTTCCTTTGTACAGTGTGAATATATACATAGAACGTAAAATGACATATATGTAATGTGAGCCTTAAAAAGAAAACATCACACAGGCAGGAAGCATTTTTGTTGGCTTATTTTCTTTATTTTTATTCTTATAGATCAACAGCCTTTCTCACTCTGATGGTCTAAGTAAGAAATTCCAGATATAAAGTTGACCCTGAAAACTCTGTTATACATTTCATGGTTTGCATTTCTCATTTAGTAATTTTCTTCATTTATAACTTTAATATGTGAAAGAAATATAGCTATGTTTGGTAACCCTTTTCTAGGCCCTGCTTTGGTTTATTAAATTTATTTTAACTTTATAAAGTTATAATTTTGAAACCTTTTTAAAAAGCCTATTCCTCTATGAAAAAAAAATCATTAAAATATCAAATAAAATCTATACAGGTCATTACCTAAGAACAGGGAAGTCTACATTTGTGATGGGTTTTAAAACGTAATTGTGCAGCTGATGTATTACTTCTCCTTTTCTGTGGGCGCGAGCTCTGAAGCCTTGATCCGAAGCAGACAGAACCTTAATACCAAGGCCACTTGCCCTGAGAAGGTTCCCACTGCAGCCCTGGCTCAATGATCTCAGAAGTCAGGAGAGGGTGGCAAAACCAGGAAGTGAGGTAGACAAGTGAGGCAAGACCAAAAGTCATTTAAAGGTCAGAGGAAGAGGATGAGTTCAGTCACATTATCCTTTGAGAAGTGTCTCCTGCTCATGCATAAATGCCAGCGTCTGAAAGTCATTACTGGGAACACTGAGAAGAAAAAGCTCCTCTGACCCTTTCCAGGGACTGAGCCGTGAGTTTCTTTGGTAGAGAGTGAATCTGACTGTGAAAGCCGGGGCGCATGCTACCTGGGAATGTTTTGTTTCCATGCTATTCCTAAGGAGCACTTGATAAATTATCGTGTTCGTGACATGTTCCTGACTGGTAGCTACAGGTGCATTTGTTTTGGTTTGGGGTAGGAAGTAATACCATAAACACCTCTTACCCTCCAGGAGCCGTTTAGTCCGACATGGCGAAACCAGTACCTAGCAGGTGCTGCCTCCGGCCTCCCGCCTCTCTGGGGTCTTCTAGACCCAAAGTGAGAACATGATTGGAACCAGAGGTGGGAGAGCGTTTTTATACGGACCTATCCAAGTGGCTATAGCTCGACTGGGCAAGGGTAATTCAGAGTCCTTTCCCCAGCCCTCGGCCACCATGAGTAAGAGTCACCCACATCAGGCAGGGTGTCAGCACTGTCCTGGTA